>NC_030852.1:2583215-2588148 GCF_000208745.1 Theobroma cacao
CCCACATCACGTTAAAACTCTCTTTTCGTAAAATGTTCATTGTAAATATTTGCATGATATTTTGTATCAAAATAGCATGGTGAATATGTAATAAATTTCATGAATGCACACCACACAAACAATAAGGCACAATTTCCTTTGATGTAAATCTTTTCGAAAAGCTTTTTTTCTAGTTTAAAACACTTTACGTCTAATATATATATATTTTAAATGATTTCTAAAAAAAACTTACACCCATAATTTCTTAAAATTCTATCAACGCATGCTTTCCATAAATTTTGCACTTCACGTAAAATATACGTACATGTATATATATATACGGAATTTTTAAAATTGAGACCCCCATACTCACCTCATAATAGTGAGATATTACTTCACTATTGATTCGTACGCGTATATAATTATTTCTATTTGTCGGTCACAAACTTCGTTCGGCACGCCTCCACGACAAACTTTCCTAGCAACAATTTAAACTCAGTATACTTAATCACACATATGTATGAGTAGCAACTTAATTAAAAATTCCTTAAGCAACTTGCATATTTTTCATCCAAAATATGTACAATATTAAACTGCCCATAAACCTTAAAATATAACATTAACTTACCATTGGGCCTTTTTCATTTTTTTATGACCTTTGGGTCTTTTTCATTTCTTTATAACCTTTGGGCCTTCTCCATGGGCTTCTCCATTTTTCCTATTTGGGCTAAGCCCATTTATTTTTTATTTCATATTGGGCCATGCCCACTTATTTTCTATTGGGTCATGCCCATTTATTTTCTATTTCTTTTTCTTTCTTTTTCTCTCTTCCACGTTTCTTCTTCTTTTCTTTTCTTTTTCTTTCCAGCCGTCATTCCCTTCACCACCGTGGCTTCCTCTCTTCATTTCCTCTCAAAATCGGTCACCAAAAGCCTCATTTTCTCACCCTTTTGCTGTCATTTTTTGCTCTAAAATCAGCAATTTTCAACTCAAATTTCCAGCAACAAAACTTCTCAATTTTGGTAGCACAAAGCTGTCCACTTTTCCTGCACAAACTATCAGCAAATAGCTCTAATTTTTCTGCACAAATTAGCAGCAAACAACTCAAATTTTTCTGCACAAATTGACAGTAAACAGCTTAAATTTTCAGCAGCCAAAGTTATCCTTCAATGGCAGCAAAAACCTTTAAAAATTTTCAGCAGCAAATTCACACAATTTCAGCAGCAAAAACCTTGAATTTTTAGCACCAAAATCAGCCATAAAAACCTAAAAAATTCTAGCAATTAACTTAAAAAAAATCAGCTTTCTTACCTCAAAATTTTTAGCTTTTTTCTTCCTCCAAAAATTGCAGCAAAAAGCTCTCTTTTCCTCCCTCAAAGTACAGCAAAACCGTGCCAAGAAAAGAGCAGAATTTTTGTTCCTTTTCTCTTCCTCTCCCACGATTTTTTCTTTCCTTTTTCCTTTCTTTTCTTTTGCTTAGCTTTTGGTTCTATCTTTCCTCTTCATAACCGACTTCTCTCATTTATCTCTTTTCTTCTTTCCTTTATTCTTTTGTTCAGCCGGCCCCACCTTACATTTCTACATTCTTTTCTTTTGTTTCCTTTGTTTTTTCTTTTGTCTTTCTTCCTTTGATTTTTGTATGGCTGGCCATTCACCTTAGGATTCTTTGGTTTGACTTTTCAACATATTTTCTTCATTCCCATCCAAACCACGTCATTCCCATCCTTTTTATTTCCTTATTATTTTATTCTTTCCAAATAATGCAATTTACATGTAATTCCTCAACTTCATTTTATTTGATACACCTCTCTCAAATTTTCATATTTTAAAATTAATTCTTCCGACACGTGTAAAAAAATTCTAATTTCCTTCTATCTTCCTTTTCTTACACGTGTATAATCAAAATATTGAGATTGCATTTCAACGCAGTGTCACCATAATATTTAAATATTTACTTACTTGCGTTAGCTCGATTTAATAAAATCACGCCGACACAATTTATCGTCGTTTTCCTTCAAAATTCTTCTTTACTTCTTCTCTCCCACTTAAATTAGTCATATTCCATTTTTCATGACTAATTCCGACAACATATACAATATTAATATTTTAATATTATTTTATTTCAAAAGTTTTTACTTGCCTTTTTTGGTCCCGAAACACATCATTACATCTCGATTTACTTCCAAATCATCCTTTAGCTTACTAATTCATCTCCAACGAAAATATTATTATTTAATTATTGTTTCTGAACGCGCGAAGCATTTTATTCTTGAACATTCCTTTTATCCTTTGTCACTCTTTAGCACGCCAATTCGCATCAAACGATCATTCGTTTGATCAATAAGGTCTTATTTGTGTCCAACGAGAGTGCGGGGTATTAGAGTGAAATCATCCAAGAATGTCAAAACACAAATCAATTTCATTTCCAAATTATGCTCACAATATTTAAAATCTAAAATATTTTTATTTTTGTGCTTGACCAAATTTGAGAAAATGATTATATTTACTCAAAACAATTGAACATTCCATCATCATAATAAAAAATTTTATAAAAATAGTTATTAAATTATAAAAAATTATAAAAATATATACATAATTTTAAAATAATTAGAAAGGTCCAACCACTTACTTGATTAGGATTATGCACAACCACACAAATGATTTTCCAATGCATAATGCACCGTAATTTTTACATTTAACATTAGTGCACAACCATTCTACCCATCAACCAAACCTAAACACCTTGAGAGGAACGTTGAAATTATTTAAAAGTAGTTTTCTCAATTTTTTATAAGTTTCAATATTTTGAAATTATACTTGAAAATATCAAATTAAAGAGAGTGTTATTATACATCTCTTACCACTATCGATACTCATGACAATCTATATTTTTGAAATTTTATCAAGATTTTTATCAAATTTGATATTTTATTTATAAAATTATAAATAATATATAAATAAAAAATACTAATATCTTACGAAAAAATTAATAATTATATGGCTAATAAGGTCAGCTGATTATTAGTTCCATTAGCATAATGAGGTCCAAAATTTAAACAAGTTAAGCTTAATTAATTAATTATATATATATATATATATATATTCATTTTGTGGGTTGACAGATGATATTCTTTATGCCATGGTTATAAGGAAAAATTTTCAACAAGGCATTTATGCTTTTCACCCCTTGACTTGAATTTTGCTCTTGGCAATTTTAGTTATTGTAGGAATTTGTCTATTGATCACTTGTATCATTACAATCTGTTTCAAATACATTAAAACAATGGGCTTTCTTAGGAAGTTCAAAAACATTAAGACAATGGGCTTTCTCAAGAAGTTCACAAAGAGTGATCTAGATATCGAGGGTTTCTTAAAAAATAATGGAACTTTAGCTCCCAAAAGATATAGTTATTCAAATGTCAGGAAAATGACAAACTCGTTTAAAGAAACACTAAGGAAAGGTGGCTATGGAAGTGTGTACAAAGGGAAGCTACTAGATGGCCATCCCATTGCTGTGAAATTGCTTAATACATCCAAAGGAAATGGTCAAGAACTCATTAATGAGGTTGCAAGCATTAGTCGAACTTCCCATGTTAATATTGTTACCCTTCGAGTATTTTGTTTAGAAGGCAACAAAAGAGCTCTGATTTATGAGTTCATGGCCAATGGATCTTTAGAAAGATTCATTTACAAAGAGAATACTAATTTGAAAGACCATCAATACTTGACATCAAAAGAATTATACCAAATTGCAATTGGAATAGCCCCAGGGTTTGAGTACTTACATCGAGAGTGCAACACAAGGATTTTACATTTCGACATAAAACCTCATAACATTCTTCTAGATGAAAATTTTTGCTCAAAATCTTTGATATTGGACTTGCAAAACTATCAAGCAGGAAAGAGAGTATTGTATCAATGGTAGAAGCTAGAGGAACAATAGGTTACATTACTTGTCACGACTCGGAACTCTTATCGAGCCCGTGACAACCGCCGCGACGTCTCGATAGGCACTCACTACCCCGAACGCCGATCGAAACCCCGCAAGGCTTAGCATCAGCTTCTGCATCTCCCCAGTGAGCGACAGTTATTAAATCTCACATTTCAAAAAAAAATCATAAGTCATTTCCAAATCAAAATAATAAAATATTACTTTATGGCTCACAAGGGCATTTTCATCATTTTTCTTCGAAAATATCGAAACTCACCAAAAACATGGTGTAAAAGCTAAATATATTCATACATATTTTAAATCAAATAACTGAAGAATAAAATTACTTTTACAGTGACACGTGGGCCCCCAACTGACTAAGAAAATGTAGGGTTACGAACCCTTACTTTCTAAGATGCAACTTCGAGATTAATTCTCGTCTTAATCAACTATCAACAAATTATCCTGAGCTTGAAAAATGTATAGGAAGAAGGGGTGAGATTATAAAATCTCAGTGAGTAGACAGACATCATCAAAATAATCTAAAGCCGAGTAATAGGAGACAATTAAAATAATTCATCCCAACCCTTATAAATAATTGGATTTCATCCAATTACTCAACATGGCTTATGCACTTTTCAAAAACTTGGCCCTTGCCAAAAATCCATTCTCGGGGATACCCCACGAAGGCATCTTACCGAGACTGCCAAGGCTGTTTATTGTCACACACACAAACACATTTCACCTCTGACAACACAGTCGTTCCTCGGCGTTGGCTGAGTCCCAGTTTCACGTGGTGGCCAGCGTGAAGTGTACTCAAATCCTACCTCGAGAGTTATCCTACGCGCCTCTCCAATCAAGGTAAGCTCAATAATTGGGAACCGTGCCCCTCTAATTAGGCTGGCCCATGGAACCCTGTCACTGCAGTGCCCACTTTATAATCCACCAACCAATAAAATCATAATAGTATGACATGGCTCACTTAACACATTCAAGGCAAATCAAAGCAGTTCACATATTCTT
>NC_030852.1:2589107-2614472 GCF_000208745.1 Theobroma cacao
GTTTGTTCTTCCTTGGTTTCTCTTCTCTTCTGGTTTGGCTGATCACTATGGGAGAAATGGGTTGATTTTTTACCTTTTTATAAAGAAATAATTAAAATAATAAAACATGACACATGGCATCTCCTTATTGGCTCAAATTTTAAATATTTGACTTTTAATTCTTTAATTCTCCACCACACATTTCTCATGTTTTATCCATTTCTATGATGAATAAAATCCCTTGGTCTTGACAAGTGTCGGGGGTGAAAATTTACCGATTTGGCCCCGGGGTGGCAAAATTACCATTTCACCCTTATACTCCAAATTATACCGGAATTAAAATTTTTCACTTCTAAACTTTAAATCATACTCCAATACTTAAATCATACTCCAATAAGTCAAATGGAGCAAAAAAAATCTTTTCTAAAAATTTCCATTTTGTCCCAAGTGGCAAATGACCATTTTACCCCTAGATAGTGAAAATTCCAGTTTGACTCCAAATTGATCCTCAAACTCCGAATTACCATTTTGAGTCATCCATGAACTGTGAAACTCTTAATTTCACCTTAAAATTCTTATTTGAACTAGTTCGAGGCTTAATCGACTCAATGGTACCATTAGGGGCAATATCGTCTTTTAAAGATTCCTCGAACTTTCTAAATCTGCAAACATTCTATTGAGCATGTAAATGACGTCATAATTATTTTATAGAACAGGGTTTGACATTACTCCATAAGTGCTTTGTAGAAACGTTGGAGGTGTTTCGCATAAATCAGATGTCTATAGCTATGGAATGATGATCTTAGAGATGGTTGGAGGAAGAAGGAACATAGATGTCACAGTAAGTCAAAATAGTGAGATATATTTTACTCATTGGATTTATCAACGTCTTGAGCAAGGCAATATCAAACCAGAATTACTAGGCCTCATGACTAGAGAAGAAACTGAGATTGCGAGGAAAATGATATTAGTTGGCTTGTGGTGCATACAAACAAATCCACTAGATAGGCCTTCAATGACTGAGGTGATCAACATGTTGGAAGGAAGCATAGATACCTTGCAGATTCCACCTAAGCTTTACCTATATTCTCCTCCAAGATCAACCATAATGGATTCTACCTCTTTATCATTACTGTGATATATGCATTTTCAAAATATGTAATATATATACTTATTTTGACATTTTGTTTGCTCAAAACAAGACAATTGTATTAATAAAATGGCTTTAAGAACCTCACAATTCAAATGCTTGAACTAGTACAAAAAATGTTCAGCTAAGAACAGCTAGTGAAGCACCTTATGCACATAAGGTTTTGGAAGGTAACAGGGATGACACATCCCTCCAAAAATAATCTCAGGGGCAACAAAGGAAGGATATATATAAAAATAAAGTTGCCCTATACAAAAAAAGACCAAAGAAAAGCAGCTAGTGCAACATCATGGAGCAACATAAACATCCAAAAAAGACCTACCAGTAGCTTATAATAGTCATGAAAAAAACCTGCCAGCAACTCATTAGAGTAAAAAAACTTACCACTAACACTTTCTACAATGGTAGAAAATAAGATTGATGTAGCCATAGCCTATCATTTATGTAAAAATCAACAATTACATGTCCATGGATAAAATGTTTCCCTGATCATTAGCATTTTTTGACAAACCTCATAATAGTCAAGGAACATCTCCAACCAGCATCATCCACAAGGATAAATGCCTATCATAGGGGGAAAATACAATAGAATATTTTCCATAGAAGAGCGGCAACACCATAGCTAGCATGAAAATAGCTACAACACCAATCTTGAGAGGGTAAAATTAGCAGCTCATTTTCCATGGTGGAAGAGTTCACCATGCATAAGATCATAAAATCAAGCAATAGAATCTGGAACTCTATCATCAACAAGCATTAAACATGGAACTTCGATCAACTCCCATTTTTTCCAAAGAATTTGTGAAGAAGTTTAGCTCCTTAAAGATATATAGGAAGCTGTAACTTGTCAATATTAGAAAATACCCTTCACAGTGCCCATGGCCTATTATCTAGTTTAAATATCCAAGAAAAAGCTATATAAATATATAATTTTATCACTAAAGATTTAAGTCAAACCAAGAAGATGAGGCAAAAAATTTAATGCATTTTTAATAGCATAAATTTATGCATGATTAGACTCAAGCTCCCTTAAAGGGCCAAAGAAAAGACCCACTATAGTACTCTTACAATCTCTAAGAACACCCCCTAATAAACCCCTGGTCTTGGTTGTCCTCTAACTAAACCATCCACATTGAATTTTAATCCACCCTTTCTATAAGGGATTCATTCCACCCCTCTCTTAGGTTCTTTAGTGACTATTGGCCTGGTTAGATATCTTGGGCATAGACCACCAACCAATTGCGTCCACTCCTCCTTCAGTCTCAATGGCTTTAATCAAAATTTTATCCTCATTTTAATCATAAAGATCGTTTCTTTTTTTTCTTATGTCCTACCATTAAAAATCAAGTCATCTCTAGCCAACCAAAAAGACCAAATTGTGGCACCTACCACTAAAATCCATCTCCTATGAAGACCTTTAGATACAAGATCCTTGCAAAATAAAGTCATATATGATATAAACATTGATAACAGCCACTTGAATCCCCATCAATCAATGACATTGCACCAAACCTCAAAAAAAAAAAAAAAAACAAAAAGCCAACGAAGTAGGATGTGGTGGCACTGATCCTCCACAAGACCATACCAAGCACACATAAGATTCTCCTAATCGAAATAAATGCCCCTAACCTTCAAAAACTTTTTGTAGAGATGCTCTCCATGACCATTAACCATAAGAAGCATTGAACTTTGGGAGAAACCATGGACTCTCAAATGGACGAGAACTACACACCACTGCCATCTTGACGCGAATTCCCTTTTAATAGTTTCATTGCTTTTTTTTGCTGAGAATTTCCCTCTATTGTCTACTTCCCAAACAAGAAGGTTTTCCTTGTTTCCATTAAAGAACACACCTTGAAAAGCTTATCAAAGTTCTTAAAGGCTCTCCAACTCTTAGTAAAAAAGAGAGTGCCTAAAATTAAAATCCAATTCACCGTTTCCCAACCAAGCCTCCTTCACTTTGGCATTCTTCTCTCTCACAATGTAAAAAGCCTAGGGAAAATTTCCTTCAAGCGGAATTGTGATATCTATTCGTCTTTCCAAAACAAAATCCTATTTCCATTCCTCACGACTCATCTACAACTCTCATTACCTATCACCTTTTCAACTTCTTCAAGGGTTGGGAGGTATGCCATGTTCCTCCATACATTGGACATTTTGCCTTTGTGGTGTTTGGACAAAATCCAACTCAAAGGTGCTTTACCATATTTCTCACAAAATAGCTTCTTCCAAAGTGCATTATGATTGTGGTCGTACCTTCACCTCCATTTGCTTAGGAGAGCTATATTTTTATCTACAAGCTTGGCTATTCCAAGACCACCCCACCTCTTAGGTTGGCAAACTATCTTCCATTTGATTTTAGCAATCTTCCTAGTACTATCATCCCTTCCCCATAAAAAGGCCCTCCTTATTTTGATATTATTGAAAAGTAAAATCATTACAGATTATAAATTTTAAAAAATAGCTATCGATTGTTTTCTTTAATCATATAATTATAAGTTTTTCTTGCCTTATTATCTATATTAACTTTGAACTAAAAGCCTAAAAGGAAGTGCAAAAAGAAAATGAATCAAGCAATAGAAGTCTAATAGATATAGAATAATAATTATAATTTTTTTTCCCTTCATCTTTTTTGTTGCATGTTTTCCTTTTCTTATAAATTAGATAAGTACCTAATTAATTTAAATCCCATATAAAAAAATGAGAAGAAAAACTATAAGTGAATTAAATTAAAGTTCAATTCCTATAACAAACGGAATACTTATCAAATAAAAGATTATAAGAAAAGTGTGCTTTGCAACCTTTTGTTTTTTTTTCTGTTATATTTATGTCTTTCGGATACTGGAATTATGTTTTATCCAAATGGATCAAGCAATAGAAGTCGACAAGATAGAGGTAATAATTTTCATGAAATTTATGAAAGTTTAAAAAAAGTTACTTCTACTTGTGTAAAGGTGTCGTTTCAAAATGACATTTGGGGAAATTTTGGGGATCTAGTGTAATGCCATGGTGCCAAAGGAACCCTAAAAAGTGGTCTCAATATGTATCAAAAGACTAATAGTAATATGTGTATAAATTATGAACGAGTAGGACACATAAATTAAATTGTGCAGACAACAAAGGCGTTGTATTGATGAATAAAGTCGTGGGGGATAGAGTAGAGGTTTAAGCATGAGATGAACGAATAGAGATATCAATAGAATCTATTACTAATTTACACTTCAAAAGAGAGAAATCTTTGATTTTCTTCCAATAATAAAAATGATGATCATTTATTTTATCAAACAATTTATATCAATATTAAGTTGAAAGATATTAATCTGTGCTCGTTATCTTTTGCAGAATCATTAATGCAATTCCTTCCTATTTTTAACATATTAATTAAATCAAATAATTGTCAAAAAAGTGATTTGTCGTCATTTACTTTTTATGAAAATAACAATACTAGAAATGGAAGGTATTGTTCTCGTAAAAAGTAAATGATGGCCATCACTTCTTGACAGTTATTTCATTTTATGAAATAATACTTCTAGTTGCAAAAAAAATCAAGATAGGAATACTATACTTTAGAAAACAGGACACAGAAAACCCTAAGAGCAGTTTATTGTGCTATAAAGAAAAATTATCTCTTCCTTATTAACCTTTTTTTATCTTAATTTTAAGTTTTAACCCTATTCTCTGAAACTATCATAATTATGGCATACTTATTTGATTTTTCAAGGGATATATATGACGTGCAGGCCTGGCCACTTGGCTTCAAATTTTCTGCAAGTCAAGGTCAATAGCTATCTATGAATGTCAAGTCTTTCTAAATCCAGTAGAATAGTTTGTCTAGAATTACGCCTACAAGACACAGTAAGCTTCCGAGAACTTTCTTCTTCTTTAGAAATAGTAGTTAAGCAATTAATAGTTATAATTGCAAAATTATATTGGAAAATTACTTTAACATATTGAAAATAAATTCATCCCCATACTGATTTTTGAGACAAAATTTTCCTTGTTTTATCATTGTCGGTTCAATTCAAGGGTTCGGATCGAGTAACTTTGGTCGGAATACCAAATAGAGCCTTGGTTTATTTCACCAGCACCATATCACTATATAAAACCTTGACTAAAGTCTATTATTCACCTGTTCATAAACTTTCACCACATGTGGACCTTTCACGCGTACTAATTTTTTATTAACTAATTTATAAATTTATAAATTATTAATTTATCGATTAAATAGTATCTCGATAGAAGTTTTACTCTGTGTGTGTGTGTGTGTATATGCATCTTCAGTTTTATCATGTTAATTACATTTTTACATATGTACAAAGATAGCTCGTAAAAAATTGTATGAAAAGTTATTTCATATCTAGTGATGAACACTATGTTGTTCAGAAAAATAAAGTGGAGTTTGATTTGTACAATGCATTCAAAATAAGTTAAGTCAATTAGTTGAACAACATTGCATAGTGTACCACGACGTGCACCGCGGTCTATGCAATTACCACTTGGGGAAAAATGTTAAAAATAGGTTCAAGCGTGAAGATGTTGCCGTGATTTTCACCCTCACCGCCAACTACTACAAGCTCACCGATTTTAATAGATATATGAATTTGCTGAAACAGCTTTGTAAACCTACTTACGACCACCTTATGATGTTACGCCCTAAGAGATGGGCACGTGCACGGTCACTGGTAATGCACCAAAAGCACATGACATCCAACATTGCGGAGTGTATTAACCTCTGTCTAAGGCAAGCAAGAAAAATGCCAATAACCATCTTGATTGAGTGCATCAGAGGCATGTTCCAACATTAGTTCCATGACTGGCATAAAGAGGCATTGAATTTGACCATGCCCCTCAACCCTTGGGCTATCGATATGTCGAACACACAATTCAATGAAGCATGCCATTTTTCCACATAAGCAATCGATCGAGTGGAGTTTCAAGTTATAAGCGAGACTAAAGATAGAGTTGTCAACTTGTCAACCAAGACGTGTTCATGCGATGAGTTCCAAACCGATCTACTCCCCTGCATGAATGCCATGGTAGCAATAAGGTGTGAATATTCATGTTTTCTTATTTACTTTGTAATGAATTGAAATTTTAAATTGTTCACCAATTGTGATTTCATTGTCTTGGCAATAAGTGCAAACATGCAGCTATTGAATTCTACTCGGACTATTACAAGACTCGATCTTGGGTGGAGGGGTATGTGGTTCCCATTTGCTCGATTAGGCATCCTAGTAAGTGGGACATCTCGCACAACGTTCAAGAAATTATTGTTTTGCCACCAACTTGGCGAGGTCAAATAGGAAGACCTAGGTGGAAAAGGATTCCATCAGCTAGGGAAGACAGTCGACGATGTAGATGTTCACAATACAAGAGCTATGGTCATAATAGACAAAATTGCTTGACGCCATTTGCAGTTCCATTGACAAATTCTACACCATCATCTACTCAACTGACAGCTCAAAGGCGATAATGACCCAAGGCATGTTCAATTTGCAGAAAAATTAATCACACATGAAACAGCTGTCCAATGCGAATGAAAAATTTTGAGAACGTATGGGGTGTCATAGCTGAAGACATTGGCTCCTCAGAATGAGTTGTTAAGGATTGTTTGCACCCTGCCATTGAGTTTTGCATTTAACAATACTATTTAAACTTGACTTTGACTAAGTTTGGAAATGATACTCTGATGTCTGACAACTTCCTTGTCAAGATGTATGCCTCTCAAAATAATATTGTGTGATCATCAAATGTGTTGTACATGTTTATAATTTCTTTATCTTTGTAAACAATTAAATAAAATCGCAATAGATTTCATATGGCATAAATTATAAGGGAAATTTGGTTTAGAAAAGACATTCTGGATCAATCGAAGTGAACTTTTGATATTCTCGGCTTCTTTAATGTTTCACATAGCTTAGAAAGTGTAGATACATTTTAGGGTTCTTAGTTTAGTCATCATGGTAATAGGGTTTTTCAATTTGAAGGTTATAATTTGTTCACTTGAAACATGAGTGAGAGATTTAAAGTCTTCAGTGCAATCAATGGGTGTTTTGGTAAACTTATGCATACCCATAAATTAAAATAGCCTACCTCCCATAAGGAAATCATACTGCTTCATTTTCTTTCATTGTCCCATTGTACTATGGCTTCAAACAGGGAACGATATTATTAGCAAGAGACTTGGCTTGGTTATGTAAAATTCAACTGTACAGTCTACCATTGATCTTGCTTTCTAATCATAGATGGTAGCCAATAAGCTTCGGTCTAAGTCATGCAATGTAGTTGAGGACGTGGTTCACACAATACGCAATTCTTTCAACATCATTCACTGTGTTCAGGGTTGAATTGCTATACATAACAGCTAGTCACGCAATGAATGAAAACGAATCACTCAAAGCTTGAGTCACCTGTCTCGTATGAAATCCAGTCACACGATGCACCATTTGAAGTTATGATCGTTACTTGGTTTAAAATTGTAAGGGGGAATCTGGAAGGGAAAAAATTATTAGAAGTAGGAAAGGCAGGAAAGCCACCATAAACCTAAAATCTTAAGCTAACGGGTTAACATATCAAACATCAAAACACATCATATTCAACATGCATAATACAAAAAAACCTTAACCCATAATTCAAAGGAAATCTTTCAAACCTCTCTATACTCTTAAGTTTAGTTGAGAAACCCGAAGCCTTCAACATTATCGAAATCAATGGTCGCATCTTCTTGCACTACCAATGTTAATGACGATTTCTAAGAAATTAGGTGTGATGATGAATACTCTACTCTGCGCTCCAAGAAGAAATGGAAACTTGGCTCTTAAATTGCTTGCTGCATCAATAGATTTTTCCATTAAACAAGGTAACACTCTATGCTTGTCTTCACGGTTTAGGAACCACACACATTCTGATAGGTATAGGGTAATAGAGAATGCCACTATATTGTGCGAAAAATTGGTAGATTAGGGAAGCTTAAATGAATACTTAAACCTTAAGCATGAATTAAATATGTTTTTTGACATGGGTAAACTTAAAGGTTTAAGTACTTTCCCAAATATGGATTATAGCCCAACCCTTGTTAGGGAATTTTACTCCAGTATAGCCCGGAGTAAATATGACTTGGAAAAACCTAGTGATTTTAATTTGTATGTTTTGAACGTGTTTTTGGAAGGAATATTGTTTACAATGACTGCCTTTGATATTGGGAAGCTCTTAAAAATGGAGTACAAAGAGGGACATGACAAACTCCCCCCATTTTATGAACCGTCCCGTATGTGAGGCATAGTCACAGGAAGAATGTCATGACCCGGAACTCCCCATCGGGCTCGTGACAACCGCCGCGAGGCCTTGACAGACATTCTTCACCCCGAATGCCGATCGAAACCCCACAAGGCTCTCGTATCAGCTTTCGCACTTCCCCGGTGAGCAATAGTTATCAAATATCATAATTCAAATGATTACGAGTCATTTCCAAATCAGAACATAACATATTGTTTTCTGGCTCACAAGGGTATTTTTATCATTTTTCGTCAAAAATCTCAAAACTTGCTAAAAATGTAGTAGGTAAGCAGAAAATATATATTTAGTGATTTAAAAACAAATTAGGTATCTAAAACGTTCATTTAAAGTGAAAATTTTATCATTTGAATATAATAAAATATTCAATAAAATAAACTATTTTCTTGTAAAATAATTTTCATAAAGCTATCGGTACATAATTCTTATAGCGTAAAAGATAATTATATTTATATATACTATAAAAAAAATAACCAAAGCATAAAATTATTTTTACAGTGACACGTGAGCTCACATTTAACCAAAATGCATCGGAAGCTGAAAACCTACAGTTTTTATCGATTCAAGTCCAAATGAAGGTCCTTGTCAAAGTCAGCTAACTATGGAATTCCTCGAGCCTGAAATGTGAGAAAATGAGGGTGGTGAGATTATAAAATCTCAGTGAGTAAACAGACACCATCTAAACTATCTAAAGGCGAGTAAATGGAGACGAATTAAAATAAGTCATCATATTGTAATTTCATTACCTTTCAACTCATTTCAACTAAATAAAATCAATCCATATAAATCGAGTAATCAACTTGTCTTATGAATTTCTTAAAACTTTGGCTCGTGCCAAAACTCATACTCGGTGATACCTTGCGCAGGGCATCCAACCGAGTCCGCCAAGGCTGTTAAAATTTTGTATACACGTAAAACATATCTTTAGTTTGAAAAACACAGTCATTCTTTGGCGTTGGCTGAGTTCCCTTTCACGTGGTGGTTTAACGTGAAGTGAACCCTAAGCTTTACCCCAGGAGATACCCTACGTGCCTCTCCGTTCGAGGCAAGAATATAATGGGGTTTACCGTGCCCTTCAAAAGGCTGGTCCACAGAAATCCCCTACTGCAATGATTAATTAATATATAATCCATCAATTTAATAAAATTCAATAACATGATATGGCAATTTATCGCAACCTAACCTCTCAAGGTTGAATACACAGTACAAATAATTCTAACACCAAAATCAATTTAGCCATTCATGCTCATATATTGTCATAAGCCATTCAATTTAAAACCATAAATTTACAACACAAGTAGGCAGTCTCCAATTACTCTATTTTCAAAACCAGTATTCGATTTTCCAGAAAATTTATAAAATCATTTTATAAAATCACTATTTCTCCTAAAACATAGCAATTTACCATTTAAACCTATTTTCTATAAAATCACACAATTATATAAAATTACTCTAGATAATTAAGACGATAATAAGTTTACTCACAGTTCTAGGAGTCGATGTACTCCTAATCCCAATCTCCAAGCACAATCTCTGTACTTTTACCAGTGTACTTTGCTCACCACCTATCCACAATGT
Source organism: Theobroma cacao (assembly GCF_000208745.1). Taxonomy (NCBI): domain Eukaryota; kingdom Viridiplantae; phylum Streptophyta; class Magnoliopsida; order Malvales; family Malvaceae; genus Theobroma; species Theobroma cacao. The sequence goes on from NC_030852.1 coordinate 2,599,108, forward strand.
ACAATACATAATTCACCACATCAATGCTTGACCATTATAAAATCAATTCAGGCTCGGTATATATGCATGATATGATATACAACTTATCCGACTACCGCTTAAATGCGGTGCTGACCTAATTCGGCCTATTATCTCCAATTTAACTCCAAATCAATTCTTCTCACTTTCTACACTCCAATTATACCTAAATTACCTCCATGACTGTGAATGAGATTCAATTTATCAGTCTCGATAGCAAATTACGAAAATACCCCTAGTGGGTAAAAATTCATATTTTTGCTCTGAAAATTCTCATTATTTTTTTAGGCTCATAATTCATCATTATTCATCATAATTCCTCAAATAAACATCAAGATCAGCAGCCAATATTCCCCTAGAAAATTCGGCCAATAATGGTAATGGAGGAAAATGAATTCTTTTCTTGTTGTTTTGTTTCTAAATATGCTAAACTAACTAAAAACACTAACATAACTTAAAATCAAATTAATCTAAGTTCATTCTCTCTCCATACCCATTTGGGCAGCCATGAATTCACCATGAAAACATGAAATCTAAACATGGAAAATATGGAGAAAAGCATGGGAAAGGTAGATCACAAGTCGAAATCAAGAAATTTTACCTTTGATTGCTTGATTCCTTGAAATCCACCAATTTTCCTTTAATTTTTCCACCTAGGTTTCTTGCTTTTTTTCCTTTCCTCCTCTTGTTCTTCCTTTTTCTTTGTTTGGCCGGCCATATGAAAGAGAATTGGCTGATTTTATGTTTATTTTAAAGTTAAATAATTAATGAATATAAACTTGACACATGTCACCTTATTATTGGTCCATGTGTCATTTCTTAACTATTAAGCTTTCTCTCTCCACCACACATTATTCAAGGGTAAAAAATGATTATGGGTGAAGACCTTGTGCTGGAAAAATGCTCTGGGGGGTGCAAAATTACCGTTTTGCCCCCGGGGTGGCAAAATTACATTTTTGCCCCAAAAACTGAAAAATTGGCCATAGACATATTTTTCATCCCTTATACTCAGACCATTCTCCAATTTGTCAAATGTGATCTAAATTCTCTCAAAATCTCAAATTTTGTTCGCGGGTGGAAAAATTACGATTTTTGCCCCTACACTCCAGAAATCACTGAAATTAAACTTTTTCACTGCCAAACCCTCAAATTATACTCCAACACTCTAATCATACTGCAATAAGTTAAATGGGGCCAAAAAAATATCTTTTCTAAAAATTTCCATTTTGTCCCCAGGTGGCAAATGACCATTTTGCCCTTAGATAGTGAAAATTTCGGTTTGACTCCAAATTGATCCTCAAACTCCGAATTACCATTTTGAGTCATCTCTGAACTGTGAAACTCTTAATTTCACCTCAAAATTCTTATTTGAACTAGTTCGAGGCTTAATCGACTTAATTGTACCATTAAGGGCAATATCGTCTTTTAACGATTTCTCGAACTTTGTAAACATGCAAACATTCTATTGAGCATGTAAATGATGTCGTAATTATTTTATAGAACAGGGTTTGACAAAGAACAAAACCATTCACGACAAATTCATATTCTGCTCATCATTTGCAATCTGTAAAGCTAGGTTGTTGCATAATTTTCTAGCCTCTACAATACAGGGAAAGAGCAGTCGATTAAGATATGTTAGCATTGAAGACCTATGGAGGATGGAATCAATTAGAGGCCAGTTGGGTGTGAATGTTACAGAATATATGATTCAAAGAATGAGAGGCATTACCTTATAAAATGAGACGATTCTACCATATAGAAACATCATATCGACTCTTGTTAAGAAGAAAAGGATCTGGAGCAATAGGTACCTAGCTGATTGAACTAGTCGCAAGCCTCATAATCTTTCTATTGGATGGCTTTTGAAAAGGGGATATGAGATTGTTGTTAATGAGTTATTCAACTCTATCAAAGGCAGCCCAATTCCTTCTGCCCATGATACCTTTTTCACTAGTCCATCAAGAGTTATTCCATATCCTGTTTTAAATGATTTGATGTATATATGCTTATGAAGATTGATGAAAAACTCACTAACCAAATTGATAGAATGCAAAAATTGGAAGAGAGGATACAAAATGTTTAGAATCTTCTAATGCAAAGAAAAGATATAGCTGACTGAGCAGCAAAAGCAAGGTCAAAAGAAATAGACAAAGATGAGTTTCTCCGATAGAAAACTCAGAGAAAAGAGAAGTCAGTTGTCATTGGTTATGGCTTAGTCAAGCAAAGTAGATGAAAATTCACATTTTGTGTTTAGGGTTGAACAATTTATTAATTAGTTTAGTGAGACTGTCATTTGTTTGCTAAACAATTTATGGTTTATTGGTTTTTTGTAATATGTGGTTTGACTTTCATGTGTTTTCTCATACTTCTGGTTAAGGGTTTTGGTATTCAACTGGATATTATGTTATGATGGTTTGATGTTGTCCATCATAATTGCATTTTATTATTAAACAAGAATACGATATATGTTTACCCTAATTGCCTTAACTTGCTTCAACGAACAAGTCACACAATAAGTGAGTCACGCAATGTCTACCAAGTAGCCAAGTGATAGCATATGAACTATTAATGTGATTTATAAGAACTAGTCACGCATTGCATATGTCACGCAATGACTACACCCCATTCATACAATGCCATATTAACCTTTGCCCCAAAGGGTATGGACTAGCCACCCATTGCCGACCATGCCTATGTCACACAATCCCATATGAACAAGTCACACAGTACAAAAATTCACACTGTTTGCATATGCATACCCATGAACTCTGGCATGTAAAGTTGGTAAACAATGCATAGCAAGTAGCCACGTGATACCATATGACCAGTCACGGGATTCATACACACCATTCCCGCAATGCATGTAACGCTAGGACGACATCTCATTCGAGCAATTCCATATCAACTTGTGACGTAAAGGGTATCGACTAGTCACGCGTTGCGTTACATGCCTATGTCACGCAATTCACTATCAACAAGTCACATAGTCCATAAAGTCATGTTGTTTGCATATGCAAATTCATGAACTCTGGCATGTAAAGTGCGTAAAATACAAATAGAATATAAGATATGAATAAGAAAAAAATAAATTTATTCTTAATAGTGGGTCATTATGATCTCAATCATCTGCAACATGTATTTCCCTTCTCCTGGGTATCTTGAGGCCTTAAACACCATACATATCTATTACATTGAAGGCTTCAAGATATTAACCCAATGTAACATATATGTATGGTGTTTCAGGGTTCAAGATACCCAACCTACCTAGACATTAACCTAAAAAATTAGTGTCGAAAATAAACGATGCAAATCATCAAGATAAAACATTACAACTAAACCCCAAATAAACCAATATTGAATAAAACACATTAAATTACACTCGATAACATCAATGAAAACCCAAACAAAATAAAATGAACAAGCATCCCATTTTATATGTCTACATCAAGATCAACACACAATTAATGGTATGAGGCATGGAAATCACTATGACGGTGGAAAGTGGGAACGCATATCATCCTTCAAGTCTCATTGGCTTTATAAAATTTCAAGAGTTCGCTCCTCTAAGACTTTTATACACGCAATCATGCGTGATTCCATGGCCTCCATGAATGACATCAGTCGAGTGAAGCTGTGCTCAACGTTAATGAGTGTTGCCATAGCCGGTGCACTAGGTTGAGCAATGGTCGAGCCAGTAGGATAAGTGCTTCATTCCCCTTCATTACCCGTATCATGAACTCGAAACTCATTGACTGTTTTTTGACTCATTAGCCGTTTTTCATCTTAAATCCCGAATTCATAATGGTGATCTCATCAATAGAGTTGAAAAGGGCATGGGACTTGGGTGGATCACACTAAGTGTCGACAGAAGAGAAGTCAGTTATTTCACTGACCAACATACCATAAAAGAGGTTTTTTATGCCCCCATGGATGATGTGCAGCATGCCATCCATTATGAACTTCGCGAGATTAATCCAGCGGTTGAATTTGATGTTGAGGATGAACCAAAGATCCTCCTTAATGATCATGGAGTAGTTGGATTGATGAGGGCGGATGGTATGACTTATGATAAGGTGGAGTACATGATCAATAAAATAGAGCCTCGCACAATTAAAGCTGCCTTGGTCATTAAGAGGAGAATAGACAAAAGCATACTGGAGTTGGCCATCATCAATAACACAAGTTCAATCATTGACACAGGTGTGAATTTGGAGGATGTGATCAATGACTGCATGGGTGACGAGAATGCATTTTCCCATGACGTGAGTGACAAACCTATCATCATGGGATACTGATTTACTAGACTTTAAATCAGGAAACTTCTAACTCGCATTGAAATAAAATACCCTAACCAAGTTCTCATAATAAATCCGATTAAATTTCAAGTAATGCATCCAACCTAAATTCTCAAAATTCTTAAGATAAGGAAAATTAAAGGATTCCAAGTACTCAAAGTCAATAATGTGCCCCAGAATTACATTTAGTTTGCTGAAGTTTCTCTAAATTGGTTTGCAAAAAAAAAAGTTATCTCTGAATTCATGTGCATGCGATGAATCAGTGAAGTTGGCAAGAAAAGAACTCTCATTAGGGGAGGAGGAAGAACCAGCTCCAGTAGAGCCACTTGATGCCCAGTCAGCGGTAGATTTCATTCGTTTTGCCTTTGGACTCACAATGGGGTCTCAAGAAATGAGAAGGATTGGGGATGAAAGCTTCAGTTGAAATGGATTTCATTGAGAGGAGGTTGATAAATGCTGAAATATGAGGTTCAGTTGAAAGGATTGGGAGACAAACAATCGGTGAAAATTCCCACCCTTTATACATACAAGCTAAACGTTCTTATTATTGAGCACGCAATGCAGTTTTAATTTGTATCACGTAATGCCAAATGAAAATTTCCATGCGTCGTAGGACTATCAAATTGCTGTCCAGAGTCTCCCTAATACTAGTCCCATAAACCATGAGTCACACTATGATGACCAACATGTCACACTTTGACCTTTATACTCAGCCATGCAACCTCTAAAAACCAAGCTTGACATTCAGGCCAAAAACGTAACACGATGCCCTTTCAACTATTCACGCAATGCAGTTTTAATCTGTATCACACAATGTCATATGAAAATTGCCATACGTCATGGAACTATCAAATTTCTGTCCATGGTATCCCTAATACCAGTCACGCAAACCATAAGCACGCTTTGATGACCAACATGTCATGCATTGATTTTTTTACTCAATCACGCAATCTTTGAAAACGAAGCCCAACATGCATGCAAAAAACATAACACGATGCCCTCTCAACTACGCAAGCAATGCAGTTTTAATTTGTATCTTGCAATGTCAAATGAAAATTGCTATGCGTCATGAGATTATCAAATTGCTATCCATGGTATCCCTGATACCAGCCATGCAAACCATAAGTCATGTTATACCGACCAACATGTCACGCATTGACCTTTTTACATAGTCATACAACCTTTAAAAACCAAGCCTGACATGCATGCCAAAAACATAATGTGATGCCCTTTCAACTACCAACCTAATGTAATTTTAATCTGTATCACGCAATGCCATATGAAAAATGCCATACATCACAGGACTATCAAATTGTTGTCTGTGGTCTCCTTAATACCAGTCACTCAAACTATAAGCCATGTTATGATGACATGCCTATGTCATGCATTACTCTATCAACTACACACGAACTGAATTAAAAACAGTCATACAATCCATGTGTCACGCAATTCTTGCAAAACCAATGAAACAAATCCTTGCACATCCAATCAATTATGCATTATATCAACTTACGATAATTATTTGATGAGAATATTGTCATGGGTGAATTGCTAGTTAAAAGGGAAATTTGAACCGGGAGGGATGGGAAAACAACCCACATTTTATGCTAATGTGAGGTTCTGCTTATTAGAACCATCCCAAGTCAGTTGCACTTTATTCCCATGATATGGTCATTATAATGTATAGAACAAATACAACATAATAGATAGGCCATGCCTAATAATGTGTAGCAGATTAACAAAACGAGATGGAGAGAAGGTTCTATAAAAGCACAAGATATAATTTATTAAATTCTGCGTATACAAACATTATTGACAGTATGTTTTTGGTGTTAAATCAAATGCCAAACTAATATTGAACTATTCTCATTGCCTTTCTCTCTGTTCAATGATACAACAAAGAATAATTTGGAAATGATATAACTAAGAATAATTTGGAGATGATGCACAACAATGTTACTTTACATATTAGGAAAAAGAATAAACAAACTTAAAAAATTAACTATCCACACTATTTGCAAAAATCTCTAAGGCAAAACTTTTTTGAAGGCCTTTTATGGAGTTTGCCTTCAGGGTCTGCTTCTTGAAACCGATCAGCCACTACAATGAAGTGATATTCCAATCCACGCAACTATGCCAATCTTGCTGTATTAGGGTTTTTACATTTAATTTAAAAATCATTGGAGTCAAAGGTCACTTTTGATGACATAAGCCATCAAAGTACCCAGCCCGGTGGCATATAATGGAAAACAATGTTGTTAGTGGACTTATCTACTTATCACATAAACCGGACTTCATTGCATCTGTTTGACTGTAAGATGAGTCAATTAACATCATACTCCATTTCAGCCAGTTGATACGCACTACCACCTAGTAGCTGTTGAAAAGGCACGATACGAGAATTGAGTCCACCTCATGCTATTGCAAACCTTATGGAGGACTCCCACCCCTCGCATATCCAAGTAGATGTTCTAGCAAAATTGTTTGAGTCAGCTTGAATGTCTTATCAGTAGGGGGAGGCTGCATTTCAAAACTCAGACCTAGCAAAATAAGTTGACAATCAAGTTACGCATAATGTTTAGATGCCATGAACTAATATACTGAACATACATTTTAATAATTATAACTCATTAAAATATACTTACATAGAAGTAGGTGTTAGCAATGCATGTTTTTTGCTTGCAATGTTGTAGATGGTGCTCGTGCGCCCACTCACACATGACGTTGATTCATGCGTCAATGTGTTGGTTGTCTAACAACTCATCTGGCTTCTCCAATCGATGGAAGAAATCAGGGCCCTCTTGCCTGCGATGCCTAGAATGTTAACCCTGCATATATAAAATACTCGCGTTAAAGGTCGATGGAATCAGTAATCTAGAATTGTTAACCCTAATATCGTGGAATGTTATCATTTTACCGAGTTTGCTTGTTTTTCATGAACGACTCATGTTTGTCCTTCAAAGCATTATTTGCTTTACGCTGGACTACTAGCGAGTTAATGTATGGGCTTCAAAGGTATTTGCTAGCCATGCTCACACGTGCACCTGAGGTGGAGCCTTAAGATAAGGTGTGCTTTGACCATGCTAGGGGGCCTCTGGTGGAGTTAGAACATGAGTAGGATGTAGGGAAGTTGTACTTGGACTACTCGCAGGATGAGGTGCCTTGGTTACATTTACAATTTTAGGGTGATTTTCGATCGGGGCAATGAGAGGTGAGCTTTGAGCTGATGTAATTGTCTGATTTTTGCTAGTTGCCTCCTCAAGATTAACCCCACTGTCGATACCCTTTTCATTTGTGCACCATCCTCTTCACCCATCGAACGACTTTACACAGTGAAAAAAATTAAATACATTAAAACATCAAATACATTGTAAATGTTATAACTCACGCAATGAAAAAAGATAGAAGTTTATACCTTATAACGGTCGATCAGTTGACGAACAATCTAATCCTTCAGCCCATGCAGTGACTGCTAAAAATCCAAATGCATTGACTGCATCTGTAATTGCATCTGTCACTAGATCTCTAACTGTATTAACTGCATATGCATCTACATGTCTCGGTAAACCTCCATCCACAACGACTACATCTGCATCGCCATCTGTATTGACTATAGGTCATTCTTTCATTGCATCCGCATTTGATGCATCTCTCACTTAAAGTTTGTAGTATTTGAAGATGCAATAACGAGTTGCGTGCCTAAATAGGAGGATCAGTAAACGGAGCAGTATGAGGAGACATAGGAGAAGTAGCATGAGGATTAGAAGCAAAAGGAGAATCAGGTGCCTTAGCAGCACCAGAAGCCTCAACAGCCACAAATTAGGCATAGACCTCCTCGTCAGTGGTGCAGCTCTGCTTAACGCCTTATCGTACCATACTTTTCTATTTGTGGTCCATTATGTTCGTCTTTTGCTAGGGACTAAATTCAACTCGATCTTCTAACTTCCATAATGGAACGTATTGCTACCCCTCGGAGATATTGACATCAATGTCGGCCCAAAATGCAGTCAACATCTTTTCCACAGTTAGCTTCAACATCTCGATTGCACGTAACTGCACCAAAGCATACATTGCCATTAAGTTGAAAGGTAGTTACCCTGTGGCAAAAACATAAATTAAATCAAATAAAAACAATATCATTTCTTTACTCACCTTGACTTTTCTCTTTAAACCTGTAATATGGACATGAAAGCCTATAGGCCTCTCATCAAAGTGCCATTTCAGCATTCTTAGGCAAACCTGTCCAGACTAGCATTGCTTTCCAAACAAGCTTTGGATATCAGGAATCGCTTCTAATGCCCAAAACTACACTTCAATTGTAAAACATTTTACTTGCCTCATAAAATCTTATGAGAAAAGAAAAATGAAAAACCTTAGGGTAAGGCACACTACCGAAAATGCCTATACAATTTCGTATAGGTGGTAACATTTCTTATCTTCTACTTCCACCACTAGAGGTTTAAAACCCCCCAACAAGTAATCGATAGTCAGACTTCAGACGTATGTGCCCCATAAGAATGCATTCCACTAGTAGATGTTCTTGACCAGCAACAACAACCATGGAATCACTAATTGTTTGTAGTCTTGACAGAATAAAACATTGCTTGCGATCAAGACGAGGGCAATCTTGGTCGTGTCTCCCTTCAACTAAAACTTCCCTCTCTTGAATGTCTCCAAAGCTTGTTGTATATTCACCTCATTCTCCAATCCTCAATATCGCAAGTGAATTCCTCTAGGGATGGTCTTGCAAGGATTGACAATAAGGGCTGATAGGGTACCAAACTTCAGTCTTGTCACAAAGTAGAACTCCCGCTTCAAGAATCGAGTCTTCGTTTTGCCTATGGCAAACCATAACTGACCCTCGATGGTGCTGGATTGATTGATTCTGCATAACATTAGGTTATGCACGAGACTAGAGCAGAATAAACTCTTCTTTGATTCAACGTCCATCATATGCTCGAAACATGTTCTCTTCAAGGCTTTCAACTCATTTACTTTATGCAGCATCTCACGTATCACATGCAGATGCATCCACTTATAGTGGATGTTAGTGCTAAAGTTGAAGCCCTACTGGTCCCTTGGCACACAGAGCAAAGATTTCACATTCTCCTACTTTGTTCCTGTTTTGGCCATCTACAACATAAAATAGATGACATTTCCATTTTAGTTAATATCATCATTGTAGATTAAAAAAAAATAATAACTAGTTCTTATTATCTTTGCATACCCTAAAATAGAATAATTAATGCACGTGTGGAGTATGGATTTTTAAGTAAATCAACATATACATATTAAAGTATTGCAGTTGGCTTAAAATAATACAAAGTGAACACAATAGCGGTCATGTAATGCCATACAGATAAATTTCATGTAGTGCCATTCCTATAACACTTGTGCACTTCTTTACAGATAATAATCACGCAATGCCCTATCAAGAAGTCACACAATTACTTACATTCAATCACGCAATGATCTATCAACAAGTCACGCAATGCTAAGAACCCCTAAGTGACACCATGCCTAAATCTAGTTATGCATAATGTGTCAACCACTCACGCAAACCCTCAATCACCTAAACCCTAAACCCAATTCCTATCTGTCGTAACCTGCAAGTTCGGGAACTCGACTATTAGACGTGGGGAAAAACACAAGTTAGGAGTCACCACCAATCATCTTTTCTAGGTGCGATTGGTCACCTATTAACTCAGTTCTAATCAACGAAATCCTAAATTAATTTTAGGTCCGTCGAAAGAACGACAACTGGTCTATGATTTTTTAAAGATGGGTTACTAACGGAGAAGGGTTAGCACCTCCGTGGCGCCCATTCCACGAACAGTACCATTTAATCTTAAGTTATCCTATTGTAGCCTATCCTTGATTTTATTCCTATATTTCCTTAATCCTTGCTTATTAATTAATTCTTTATTATTTTAGCTGATTGAGTCTTTTATTCAGTTTCATGGATGCATATGATGTGATCGTAAAATAATGTTATGATTTGTTTAATTTTAAATGATGAGGTCAACAATCTTTTATCTGAAAATTGTTCGTAAACCATGCCAACGCTTTGGTGAAGTCTCGAAGTTTTCCTCACCTAGAGATATCTCGGGAAGAACTCGTCTCTACAAGCTTTTCGAGGAAATCCCGTCATCGGAATTCCTGCCCCATTAACAAAATAAACGTTGCATGCTATGACAGGATAAAGTGATAATATCTACATGAACACATTTATTAATTTAGTTGGTTTGTTATTTGTGCAATAATATGTTTAATAATTCAAGGTGACTTGTTACTTTATTCATATATTTATTATTATTTATTATTTCTTAGAGCTTTCTCTTTAACTCTATATTTCTTAATTAATACTATGGATTAATATTTTTTACTTAACTATATATTTTATCAAATAAACAATTAATTAATTTTTTATTTAGTGATGTTTGTTTGAGCTAATTAATTAACTATATCAATTTAAATTTAAATGAAACATTATATAAATTTATCTAACATTTTTTTTAAAAAAATGATTATCTGAGTTAATGGGTATTGGAGTATAGAGTTTGAATTTATCCTGACACTTCAGAGAAAATCCTTTTCGAACTCCACACCTAACAAATTCACCTCGAAAGAGGTAACTCTTTGCCCTTTTTGAGTGGAATTCTATCATCGGATTAACTCAAATTAACCGCTCGATTTGTAGATATTCGTAATTTAATATTATATTGTATATTCGATATATTTATAAATACCTAGATGAATTTTGTATTATAATTTTTTTTTGCCTTTATAACCTATTATACTTTATTCTCATTCTTTATTTCTTTTCATTTTTTTTAAAGATCCATTTGCATTATTTATTAGTATTATATATTTTTCTTTTTTTAAAAAAATAAACTTGGCATTTTTTAATTTTCTATTTAAATCTTCTTCTTTTTTACTTTACTCATTCACCTCCTTTTAGTTATATTTTTCTATATTTTATTTTTATTCTTAACTATACGTATCTTTCAACTCACTAAGTCTACTATCTATTATGTTAAAGATTTTCATTTTTAGCTTTTATATATTTTAGTTTTCATATACATAAATTTCAGGCAACACCAAAAAAATAATAACACTACTACAATGCTATTATATAACTAATAAACAAGAAATTACTAAATCAGAACTTCAACAGCTCAAGCTCAATCCCCGATTAAATGAACAGATCCATTACCTATTGGGTCAACTTAACCCACTGCTCCAAATGGGTTCAAGCTCCACTAGGCTTCAAGAATTGCCTCTGGTTTGGTCTAGTTCCAAATGGACAGCTCCAAAAACGCACCAACTTAAGAAGAAAAAATAATAATAATTCCCTTTTCAACTATGCAACGCCGTTTAAGAATCCTCACCTTAACTATATAATCTATTTTTATTTCCTTTTTTCACTTTTTCTCTTCCTTCCTCTAGCCACCACTCACTTTATTCTCTCTTAACTTTTTTTCTTTGCTCTTTCACTAGCTTTCTTTCCTCACTTAAAATGTCACGACCTAGTATTCCCTTCGAGTCCCGTGACAATCACCGCGACGTCTCGATAGACATTCATTGTTCGGAATGCCAACCGAAACCTCGCAAGACTTTAATATCAGTTTTCGCACCTCCCCTGTGAGCAACAGTTGTTAAGTATCATGTTTTGAGAGATTATAACTTATTTCCAAATCAAAACAATAGAAAAATAATTTTTTTCTCACAAAGGGATTTTGGTTATTTTTTTTTTTAAATCTCGAAACCAGCTAAAAATGTAGTATGCAAGTGGAAAACACATATTTCATGATCAAAAATAAGTTTAGATGTCTAAAACATTCATTTAAAGTGAAACTATACCTATTTGAATATAATAAAAATATTCAATAAAATATTCTATTTTTTTTATAAAACAATATTTATAGAGTTACCGGTAAATAATTTTTACAGCGTGAAAGCTAAATAAATTCATACATACTGTAATATAGATAACCAAAGCATAAGATTTAATTTACAATGACACATGGGCCCACGAACGATCAAAAGTATCGAAAGCGGTAAACCTAGAGTTTTTGAGGATGCAAGTCCAACTGTAGCCCTCAACAAAATGAGCTATCTACTGACTATCTTGAGCTTGAAATGGGTGAAAATGAGGGTGGTGAGATTATATAATCCCAGTGAGTAAACAAATATCATCTAAAATATCTAAAACTGAGTAAATGGAGACAAATAAAATAGATTAGCATAAAATGATTCACAACATTTCAAACTCATTTTAATAAGATAAAATAGATTCATTTCACCCAAATAAACAACGAGGCTTATGATTTCTTGAAAAGCTTGGCTCGTGCCAAAATCATTCTCATACTCAGTTATCAGGGATACCTTGGCCTGGGGCTATCCCAACCGAGTCCGCCAAGGCTGTTAAAAAGCCATGTACGCATAAATCATGTTTTTATTTTGAAAACATAGTCGTTCCTTGGCGTTGGCTGAGTTCACCCTCACGTGATGGTTTGGCATGAAGTGAACTCTAAAATTGTACCTCGAGAGTTACCCTACGCACCTCCCCAATCGAGGTAAGAATATAACAGGATTTCGTGCCCCTCAAAAAGGTTGGTCCATAGAACCCGCCCACTATAGCAAGCTAAACCCACTATACAATAAAATTTGCAATAGCATGACATGGCAATTATTTTATTTTACAGCCTCTCAAGGCAAATCAACAGTTCATACATTTTCAGCACATTTACCAATTCAACCATTCATGCCAATATTATCATAAGCCATTCAATTCAAACCATGATTTATAACACAACAATTAGTCTTTAATTACTCCATTTCCAAAACTATCTTTCAATTTCAAGACAATTTTAAATCATTTCATTTAATCACATTTTGCTTAAAAAACATAAAGATTTGCCCTTTAAACTCATTTTCCATAAAATCACAAAAGGGAATTAAAATTCACTTCAGATAATCAAGATGATGATAAGGTTACTCACTGTATCAGGAGTTTGAAATACTTCTATTCTCAATCCTCTGACACAATGTCTTTACCCTTGTTAGAGGGCTCACCACCTATATACAATACACGACATATAATTCAATATACTGTGTCATATCATTATAAATCTATTTCAGGCTCTTGACTAATGCATGAAATGGAATGCAAATTGTTCGGGTAACCATCTAAATACGGTATTCAAAATAAGTTCAATTGTGTACCTAAATAAAATAGTATTGGCCTAATTCGATCTATCACTCGATTAATTAGCCAATATGTCCAATTCAACTCCAATTAATTTCATTTTTCTCCCAATACTCCAAATCATCAAACACAAATTAAATAGGATAAAATTTAGTAAAATCATCTTCACATTTTCTCTTGGGAATTTCGGCCATGGTGGGTGCATCAACATTATGATTTTTCCTACTTGATTTTCTCACCGTAATTCATCATTTCCTAACCAATTCACTTGAAATAAAATCAAATCCACCATCAACACTCTACATGGAAGATTCGACCAATGATGGGTGATGGGAGAAAATGAATTTTTCTTGTTTGTTTTTCATGCTACACATCACTAATCAACTAAAAACACTAGAATATCTTAAAATCTAACCAAAACAACCATCAAAATCTCTCTCTAAGTGTTTGGCCAGCAAGATACCCATCATGAAATCATGTGATTCAACCATGGAAAATGCAAAAGAATGTATGGGAAAGGTAGATAACAAGTCAAAATCAAGAAATTTTACCTTTGATTGCTTAATTACTTGAAATCCACCAATTTTCTCTTGAATTTTCACTCTAGGGTTTTTGTTCTTTCTTTTCTTCCTCTATTCTTGCTTTGGCTGGCTATAATGAAGAGAAATAGGCTAGTTTTGTGCTAATTTATAAGGAAAATAATAAAGAAATAAAAGCTTGACACTTGTCACCTTACCATTGGTCCATTTTTAAATTCTTAACTATTAAGCTTTTTTTCTCCACCACATAAAATCCTTCAATTATCCATGATAATAATGGGTGAAATTCATGTGCTGGACAAGTGTTGGGTGTGTAAAATTACAATTTTGCCCTTGGGGTGGCAAAATGACTATTTTGCCCTTATCCTCGAAAAAATGCCGAAATTAAAATTTTTCACTTCTCAAACTCAAATTATACTCCAAATGATAAATTTTAGTAAAAAATTTCATCCAACACTCACATCTTAACCTCGGGTAGCAAAATGACCATTTTGCCCATAGGTCATGAAAAATTCAATTTGACTCCAAATCGGTCCTCGAACTCTGAATCACCATTTTAAGTCATTTTGGGGTTTTAAAATTCTCAATTTCATCTTAAAATCTCTATTTGGACTAGTTCGAGGCTTAATTCAACTTAATTATACTATTTGGGACATTGTCGTCTTTTAACGATTTTCGAGGTACCCAAGTAAGCAAACATGCATTCTTATATAATAATGGCATAATAAACATATTGTAGAGCTAGGCTTGACAGCACTACCCCCTTAAAATAAAATTTTGACCTCAAAATTTCATTTACTGAACTCAGAGAAAAGGTGAGGGTATTGTTTTCTCATCTAATACTCGACTTCTTATATCCTCCCCTTTATAGGGAATTTCGATTTGTTCACCTCATTTACCTCCAATTCAACTCGAGTACTTCATTTATGTCTATTATTATCCTTTAAAATCAGATCAACAGTAACCTTCACAATTATGATATCTTATAGCGAGACACCAAACATGCTTCTGTTACTATCATTAAACTTGAACCATAACTCCATCTCAATCATACCAATTTCAATCGCATTTTATACTTATTTAAGTATACCAATCACTATCTTATTACTTCATTCCATATCAAACTTCTTGACTTTCATTCATTCATCCTATCCTCATACACTATTGTGTAGTTTACGGCATCATTAACATGCCATACTCATTCCTGTACATATCCTCAGCGTTAGGGAAGATTAATGGCTTCAATTATTTCCACATACTTCATGTTTACCTTGCATTTAGGAAATTTCAATCTTCTTAATC
>NC_030852.1:2615833-2617952 GCF_000208745.1 Theobroma cacao
TTAAGATTTGACTTCAGTCAACATATTATTCATCTTAACACTCCACATGTTAATTTATTTTTATGTAGCCATCTCAAAAACTCTCTAACTTTTCTTTCTCTTACATGCCAATATATAAGGCAATAAAGAAACTTTGCAATTTCACTCATCATCTTTATCTTAATACCTCCCCAATGCACTTAAGACTCCAAACAACAAAGCTTAGCATCAAAACCAATGACCATTCTTCAACTCGTGAGTTGCATCTTCATGCCACTCACAGTTTGCTCATACTTTCTAGCCATTAGGGGTTCTTAACTAATTACATTTATAAAGTGGATCATTCACTTAATTATTACATCTCGTCCTTACAGTTATAAGATCAAGATATCTCAAATTTAGGATGCAAAAGTTCCCTCCTAGAGCATATCCAAAAATCCACATATTTCAAGTCCCACCTTAGGACATCTTTTCCATATGGTGTAATGAATTCACAATATATACATCATCATACACATAATTACTTATTATTTATGGTGTCCTACTATTTTCATTATCCATTTCTGATCATCTTCCTTGTCTTATAACTCCAATAGTTTATTAACTTTCAGTACAAAGACCATGAAAATAGTTCGTCTTTCACTACATTTATACTCACAATCCTTATGAATAAAAAATTTATCCTTTTCAAGTTCCTTCATTTATCTCTAATGGACCATACTTGTATTAGATTATCTTCCTATAATATTATGGCATCATTTTATACTTCCTCCACCCTCAAGCTTACAATCTTTGAGTTTATCACATTAATCGCTTAAAATGTCATCTAGAGCCTCATTGATTTCTTCCATATCCTTTCGAATTGTAACTACAATTAAGATTCCCATATACTTCCAGTCACTTAAACAGCTACTTTATAATACATTCTAGTCATACACTTTAAAAGCCAAACTATTAACTTCTTTGTACAGATAACTATTATCTATTTTACACTACATCTACCTAGAGTTAAAGTAGTACAAAATCCTACGAAAATATTAAGTACCGTTAAGATCATCATCTTAGTTTGAACATATTGGAAGATTCAACTCCAGGTCCTCCTCCTCCTCTTGAGATTTTCTCCTTTGTTCCTCAATCCAAGCTTGCTGTATTCTCTTGCATTCTTCGTCACTCACAAGTGCAGCACCTATTCCACATTCAGGAGGAAAATGTCATACAACGTTCACCTTTCTACGGGGATAATTTGCAACAGTTACTTTCTTCTTATTCTTTTCCTGTTCTTCCTTTACATTTATCCCATAGTTTGGAGGAAAGTGTCGAACAACGGGTACAGGTACCTTCCTAGGATGATAATCTCCTTCGGCCATCATTATTTTCCCCCTTTCTTTAACGCATTCCTTAAACTCTTTCAAAAGGAAATTTCTCATGCTTACATTAATGTCATGACTATCAGCACTTTCTGGACTACTTGGTTCAGATTGCCATCGGCTCCTAGCAGTAGAATCTAGCGATCCCTCGCTAATACTATGAGAGGATCGGGACTACCGTCTTTCCTAGACATTATGTGTGCAACCAGCGTACCTCAAAACCTATTCCCAATCAAGCAGTAATTTCTTAATTATTTACGTATCACTAGAGCAGGTAGGTTTCTATATGCAAATGCATGCATTCGACTCAACCTAACCTAACTTAACTTGGGGCTACACTAACACTGCAAATTTTTAATATAACTTTAAAATAATTTTAAACCCAAAAGCTCTGATACCACTATAATTGTCATGACCCGATACTCTCCTTGAGCCCTTGACAACCGTCGTGACGTCCCGATAGACATTCATTGTCTGAAATGCCAATCGAAACCTCGCAAGGCTTTAATATCAGTTTTTGCACCTCCCCTGTAAGCAACAGTTGTTAAGTATCATGTTTTGAGAGATTGTAAACTATTTCCAAATCAAAAGAATAGAAAAATAATTTTTTTCTCACAGGAGCATTTTGGTTATTTTTCCTCAAAAATCTCGAAACTAGCTAAAAATGTAGTATTCAAGTGGAAAACACATATTTCATGATCAAAAATAAGTTTAGATGTCTAAAACATTCATTTAAAGTGAAACTATACCTATTTGAATATAATAAAAATATT
>NC_030852.1:2618537-2628757 GCF_000208745.1 Theobroma cacao
AGAATATAATAAAATATTTAATAAAATATTCTATTTTCTTATAAAATAATATTATAGAGTTACTGGTAAATAATTTTTGTAGCCTAAAAGCTAAATAAATTCATACATACTGTAATACAGATAACCAAAGCATAAGATTTAATTAACAGTGACACGAGAGCCCATGAACGACCAAAAGTATCAAAAGTGGTAAACTTACAGTTTTTGAGGATGCAGGTCCAATTGTCGCCTTCAACGAAATGAGCTATCTAGCGACTATCCTGAGCCTGAAAGGGGTGAAAAAGAGGGTGGTGAGATTATATAATCCCAATGAGCAAACAAATATCATCTAAAATATCTAAAGCCGAGTAAATGGAGACAGATAAAATATATTAGCATAAATGATTCACAGCATTTTAAAGTCATTTTAATAAGATAAAATAGATTCATTTCACCCAAATAAACAACGAGGCTTATGATTTCCTAAAAAGCTTGGCTCGTGCCAAAATCATTCTCATACTCAGTTATCAGGGATACATTGGCTTGGGGCTATCCCAACCGAGTTCGTCAAGGTTGTTAAAAAGTCATGTACGCATAAATCATGTTTTTATTTTGAAAACGTAGCCGTTCCTTGGCGTTGGCTAAGTTCATCCTAACGTGGTGGTTTGGCGTGAAGTGAACTCTAAAGTTGTACCTCGGGAGTTACCCTACGCGCCTTCTCAATCGAGGTAAGAATATAACAGAATTTCGTGCCCCTCAAAAAGGTTGGTCCACAGAACCCACCCACTGCAGCAAGCTAAACCCACCATACAATAAAATTTGCAATAGCATGACATGGTAATTATTTTATTTTATAGCCTCTCAAGGCAAATCAACATTTCATACATTTTCAGCACATTTACCAATTCAACCATTCATGCCAATATTATCATAAGCCATTCAATTCAAACCATGATTTATAACACAACAATTAGTCTCCAATTACTCCATTTTCAAAACTATCTTTCAATTTCAAGACAATTTTATAAAATCATTTCATTTAATCACATTTTGCTTAAAAAACATAAAGATTTGCCATTTAAACTCATTTTCCATAAAATCACAAAAACGAATTAAAATCCACTTCAGATAATTAAGATGATGATAAGGTTACTCACTGTATCAGGAGTTTGAAATACTCCTATTCTCAGTCCTCTGACACAACATCTTTACCCTTGTTAGAGGGCTCACCACTTATATACAATACACGACACATAATTCAATATACTGTGTCATATCCTTATAAATCTATTTCAAGCTCTTTACTAATGCATGAAATGGAATGCAAATTGTTCGAGTAACCATCTAAATACGGTGTTCAATATAAGTTCAATTGTGTACCTAAATAAAATAGTATTGGCCTAATTCGATCTATCACTCGATTAATTGGCCAATATGTCCAATTCAACTCCAATTAATTTCATTTTTCTCCCAATACTCTAAATCATCAAACACAAATTAAATAAGATAAAATTTAGTAAAATCATCTTCACATTTTCTCTTGGGAATTTCGGTCATGGTGGGTGCATCAACACTATGATTTTTCCTACTTGATTTTCTCACTGTAATTCATCATTTCCTAACCAATTCACTTGAAATAAAATCAAATCCACCATCGACACTCTACATGGAAGATTCGACCAATGATGGGTGATGGGAGAAAATGAATTTTTCTTGTTTGTTTTTCATGCTACACATCACTAATCAACTAAAAACACTAGAATATCTTAAAATCTAACCAAAATAACCATCAAAATCTCTCTCTAAATGTTCGGCCAGCAAGATACCCATCATGAAATCATGTGATTCAACCATGGAAAATGCAAAAGAATGTATGGGAAAGGTAGATCACAAGTCAAAATCAAGAAACTTTACCTTTGATTGCTTGATTACTTGACATCCACCAATTTTCTCTTGAATTTTCACTTTAGGGTTTTTGTTCTTTCTTTTTTTCCTTTGTTCTTGCTTTGGCCGGCCATAATGAAGAGAAATGGGCTGGTTTTGTGCTAATTTATAAGGAAAATAATAAAGAAATAAAAGCTTGACACTTGTCACCTTACCATTGGTCTATTTTTAAATTCTTAACTATTAAGCTTTCTTTCTCCACCATATAAAATCCTTCAATTATCCATGAGAATAATGGGTGAAATTCATGTGCTGGACAAGTGTTGGGTGTGTAAAATTATAATTTTGCCCCTGGGGTGGCAAAATGACTATTTTGCTTATATCCTCGAAGAAATATTATAGAGCTGGGCTTGACACAAAAGCTCCTTTCTTTGCCATTTGTCATGACCCAAATCTCGAGCCATGACACGTGCAAGGGCCCAATGGACATAGCCCACCAAGCCCGAGCAAACCTATCTATATTATCCCACTCATTATTCCATCAAAGTTACTAAAGTCAAATTTCATAATTTCGAACCAAAATAATGCTAGCCATTTCCAACTCTTAAAGGCATACCAATCCAAATATATACATACATTATCTAAAACATGTATCTTAACAATTTACATCAGGTTTGTTTATACATGTCAAAAAGAAGACTCGATTTCCAACAGAGAGACTCAGACGAATGTACAATTACTGAAGGCCCAAACACCTACCAAGGATCGAATATATGAAGACACCTCGGCCTAGTTACAAACTACCTCTTGATTTGAAAACATGAAGTTGAAAACGGTGAGTATAAACCTAGTGAGTGAACAAGGAAGGGAACAAGCAAACAATAAGGAAGGTTTAAAGAAAATCATGATGCATTTATCTTTAAAACAATGCAATTTAGTTTAGCTCTTATCAAAACCCCTCATGTAAACCCCAAATGAGTAAATCACTTGATAAAAAGGGTCCATGCTCAACAAAGGATTTGAAAAGTGAAAACTCTAATAGCATTCCTGCAATTCAAGTCAAGTAAACGATGGGTCCTAGTTGCAGCGGAAAGACATTATCGTTGCAGCGAGACTCCGACCAGCATTACCCCTCCAAATTCGAGAGTTTCTCGCTGCAGCGAGAAATAGAGCACCATGAAAAAGTTTCCTTTCTTTCAAGAAAAAGCCATCCTGCTAAAATGACAAAAAATCAACATGAAATGCATAATAATTCCCAAAGTTCAACATGCAAGATTCACATGTGCAACACTATATACCATACTCATGAGCTTTCTATAACACACATATCTATATATGTATATATATATATATATCCATAACCATACACACCCTCCCATCATCATCAGCTCATATGCACTCCCACTAGCACATGGCTGGGTCAACATCGGCTTATGCGTACTCTGACTCGCACATAGCTAGGTCAGCATCGGCTTATGCGCACTCCCACTTGCACATAGCCAGGTCAATATCATTACACAACATTATTCGTATACACACATATATATATCAACACAGTATAGGACCACATAAGTTTGTCCTATTACTCATTTCACATTTTCATAACATCAAAATATTTTATCAAAGGCTTGTTCCCAAGGCACATGTTTTTTAAGACAAGTTGGAATAAATCATTCAATGTTTCATACCAATACAATTATGTCTCCCAAAATGATTTTGAAATGCAAGTTCACTCACCGGTATTTTTTGAATCTTTACTCGACTTCAACCTCCACTAATGATCCAAATGGAACTGTGAGGCCTCATTGGGACCTATCATCACAACAACATCACAACCAACCCGATTTGCATAATTATATTTCTAAAAGCTATCCACTAAATCATGTTTTGCTAGTTGTTTTTAACTAGCTTCCATCTACCATCAAGTGACTATATATTTTCACTATTCTAGTCACACTACAATGAATAACCCACCTCAACTAGAAAACCCTCACCGATCTAGCCACTAGCCATTCTCAACAACTAAAAAAAAATTAACTCAATTTCACTACTCACCTTGGTAGCTTTGTAATTGAATTTCTTTCCCAAAAGCTTTCAAACTATCATGAAAATCTCACTTTCTCTCTCTAAAACGTCCAACTAGTGAGAGAGTGTAACAAGGAAAGATTTTTGAGGGTTTTTATGGTGAGAAAGTAGAAAGTACAAAGAACTTTGGGAAAAGGTACACAAAAACATGAAAAATCAGGGTTAACTCAAGAAAATATATGGAAATTCAAGGCAAGCTTCCATGGGGGGGTGAGAGAACGTGGGAGAGGAAGGAGAAGAAGAAGAAGTGCTGGAAATTTGAAGAACATCCTAGAAACTTAGATTTTTATGGCTTAAGTTTATCCATTTCTAGCAAAATTACCAAAATGCCCTTAATTATGTCATTTTGTTTTTTCCATTGCTTTTATGCAATCTTTTTACTTCTTTAACACTGAGACAAGGTCCATAAGGGTTTAGAAATACTCAGGTTCATGAAAACTTAAAAATTTTAACTCGAGATGCAAAATGACTGTTTTACCCTTTTTGTTTCCTTCCATTTTAATTTAGTCCTCCCAACACTCATTCAACTCCAATTTTCTTCTATTACCTTCTTCTACACATGTACAAACAAAGTATGAAGTTTGTACTCCAACGCAGTGTTCCCATAATATTTAAAATATTTATTTGTCCGCGCTATCTTTACTTAATAAAGACACGCGGCCCCATTAACATCATTTTTCTCCAAAATTCTCTTATTCTTCTTCTCCCCCACTTAGATTGACCATATACTCCTTCTTCATGAAAAATTTTGACATTGAATAAAATATTAATATTTTAATATTATTTTATTAATAAAATATTATTTTATTTCAAAAATTTTCTCTTGCCTCCTTGGCACCCAAAATACCTTATTATGCCTCAATTGACTTCCGAATCACTTTTTATCGTATAAATTCTTCTCTAATAACAATATTATTATTTTATTATTATTTTCTCGCATTCGAAATATTTTTTCCCAAACTATTTCTTAGGCCTACTTGGACCTTAATAACATTAGAAAACTACTTTTAGGGGCTCACCAAGAGAAATAATGAAATTACCCCCAGTTCGTGTTATCGCGTCTACTGCTTTTTACGGGTCAATAGGGGTCAAGGTTTCATACCTTTCTACCCAACTAGCGGCACTCCCTCCTTACCCACTCTAAACCGATGGTGCACCCAAGCTCAAAATCCTCCTTTTTCCCAACATCCAAATCTTTCTCCCTCTCTCTTTTCTACCGACGTAGTTTAACCCTCTCTTTCTCCCTTAAACAGGCGTCGCTCAACCCTATCTATAAAAAAGCTTCCTTTTTCTTTTCTCCCCACAAAAAGCTCTCTTTCTCCTTTATTTCTCTCAACCGGTGATTCAAACCCTCAAAACCTTCTAAAAACCTCACAAATCTCCCTCACCCAAACAAATCCAAACTCGAAATCCTAAGCCACCTTCGTCTCTCCCATTTTCTTTTTCTTTTTGTACATATTTTTTTGTATTTTTTGGTTATGATTTTTTATTTTTCTTTGATTGTGGCTAAGGTAGTCTGCTAGTTGTTTTGGATTTTTGGTGGCTATTTTTCTTGGTTTGGAAAATCTGTGTTTGTGGTTTGAATCTGGCTTTTTTGTTTATGAAAGATTGGTTTTTTTTTTAATCGTTTTTCTGGTATTCACCAATCTCTTTCTTTTGTTGAATCTGCTTCCATTTAAAAGATCTAGATTGTCCAAATTTTTGGACAATCTCAGGAGTGCAATCATGTGATTTCACAAGGCTCCGGCATAAGCAAGCCTGGGGCAAGCAGTTTGAGGTGATTGGAGAGGGAGGCTAAACAAACGATCAGTCTTTCCCTTCTCTATTCCTCTATTTTTTTCTTTTTTTTTAATTTTAATTTTTATTATATTATTCAATTATTTTATTTACTTTTTGGTTA
Organism: Theobroma cacao; assembly: GCF_000208745.1. Taxonomy (NCBI): domain Eukaryota; kingdom Viridiplantae; phylum Streptophyta; class Magnoliopsida; order Malvales; family Malvaceae; genus Theobroma; species Theobroma cacao. The sequence goes on from NC_030852.1 coordinate 2,624,386, forward strand.
ATTTTTATTTTATATATTTTTATTTGAGGAATAGGTGTCTACAGTTGCTCTTCTTTGCACATTCTTGAGAATCAAGAATAGTGCAAAGACGTAGACACCTTGCTCAAACTAGATTGAATCTTTTTTTTTTGTCCCTTTTTTTAATAACCATAAAAGATTTTCATCTCAAAACGAGATTGTGTAACTTAAATTCTTTTGTGCCAAGATAACTGGGCTTAGACGTCTTGGATGCCAACTAAAGTGGTCTTAAACATCTCTTTGTGCCAACATATCTAGGCTTAAATATCTTGGATGCTAGCTAAATTGGGCTCAAACTCCTTTTGTGCCAACGTAACTGAACTTACACATCTTGGATGTGAGGTAAACTCTTTTACCAATATAACTGGACTTAAACATCTTAGATGCTAGTTAAATTGGGCTTAAATCCCTTTGTGCCAATATAATTGGGCTTAAACATCTTGGATGCTAGCTAAATTGGGCTTAATCATCTTTGTGCCAATATAACTAGGCTTAAACATCTTGGATGCCAACTAAATTGGGCTTAAATATTTTTATGCCAACATAACTGAGCTTAAACATCTTGGATGCCAGCTAAATTGGGCTTAAACTCTTTTTGTGCTAACGTAACTGGACTTATACATTTTGGATGCTAGGTAAATTGGGCTTAAATCTCTTTGTGCCAATATAGCTAGACTTAAACATCTTGGATGCTAGCCAAATTGGGCTTAAACATCTTTGTGCCAATATAACTAGGCCTAAACATCTTGGATGCCGACTAAATTGGGCTTAATCATCTTTATGCCAAAGTAACTAAACTTAAACATCTTGGATGCCAGGTAAATTGGGCTTAAATTTCTTTGTGCCAACGTAACTAGGCTTAAACATCTTGGATACCAGCTAAATTGGGCTTAATCATCTTTGTGCCAATATAACTGGGCTTAAACATCTTGAATGCCAGTTAAATTGGGCTTAAACTCTTTTTGTGCCAACGTAACTGGACTTATACATCTTGGATGCTAGGTAAATTGGGCTTAAATCTCTTTGTGCCAACATAGCTATGCTTAAACATCTTGGATGCTAGATAAATTGGGCTTAAACTCCTTTTGTGCCAATGTAACTAGACTTATAAATCTTGGATGCCAGGTAAATTGGGCTTAAATCTCTTTGTGCCAACGTAGCTAGGCTTAAATATCTTGGATGCTAGCTAAATTAGGCTTAAACTCCTTTTGTGCCAACGTAATTGGACTTATACATCTTGGATGCGAGGAAATTTTGGGCTTAAATCTTTTTGTGCCAACTTAACTGGACTTATACATCTTGGATGCTAGGTAAATTGGGCTTAATCATCTTTGTGCCAATATAACTAAGCTTAAACTCTTTTTGTGCCAATATAACTGGACTTAATCATCTCGGATGCCATTTAAATTGGGCTTAATCATCTTTGTGCCAATGTAGCTAGATTTAAACATCTTGGACGCTAGCTAAATTGGGCTTGAACATCTTTATACCTATATAACTGGGCTTAAATATCTTGGATGCCAGCAAAATTAGACTTAATCATCTTTGTGCCAATATAACTGGGCTTAAACATCTTGGATGCTAGCTAAATTGGGCTTAAATCCTCTCATGTTTGGTTTTTTACTTTTCTTCTTCTTTTTCAATGAAAGTCTCAAATCTTTCTTCCCTTAATGCTTGAAAACTTGATTAGTTTTGACATTTGTTTGAAAACTTTTAATTTTGATGATGCATGGTCATGTGCATGATTGGACATGTACGCATGATTGAATGATGGACAAATGATGCATTGCTTCTCTTTGTTTTGCACCACATATTCCTTACTTAGAAGACCATTTTTCTTGACTTCGCATCTTTTGACGATGTTCTTGTGTAGTTGCTAATTTCCTTGTCAACAAAAGATCACCAATTCAAATTGGGTTTCAATGCTTCCATGCCTTTTGATCATGAAAGCTCTTCCTTGCATTGTTTTTTTTCAATTTTTTTTTTTGAAAAATGAATTTGTCTTTTTCAAAAATGCTTGTCTTATCTCACAATGATTGAAGGATTTTCCTCACAAAGATCGTAAGAGCTCTTCTTCTTCTTCTTTTTCTTTTGCTTTCAAAAACATCTTAATTTTGACAAAATCACAACAAAATTGCCCCACACAATTATTTTCATGACCAAAGATAGATGAATCTTGGAGCAGGAATTTATCAATTCCACACTTTTCTTGTTGAAGTGATAAAATATTGAAGTTTGGAAAAATATGTGATATTTGAATCTCTTAAAGAATTAGTGATTACTATCTTAAATGACTCGGGTGGGTCAAATCACAATTTGACCTTTATGGATTGAAAGGTTCAACAAATTAAAGTCTTGCATAACAAAAAGGTCTTGCCATTTTATAGGAAAAGGAAAGATCGATGTTTCTTCATCTAAGCTCACAAATGTTGCATGATTGTCTCAAATTTATACTCTTTGAAAATCAAATTCTTCACAAAAAGACTCATTTCAAATTGCAATCAATTTTGATATTCTCCTAGTCTCATGTGTGTGGCATTTTGATAGATGTCAAGACCAGCTTTAGAGACTTAAGATTTGCAAGGTTATTTTGGAAGAGAATGGTTCAAAGTTCAGCATTGATTTTATGACAGACCTTGAATTTTACATTTTTGGACATTTTGAGGGCCTCTAATACATTTTGGTTGCTTTGAAATGATCTCTCCATCTTGCTTCTTATCAGTCAAAATCACAAGTGGTTTCGTAAGTTCCCATTTTTGCTCTAGGTTGCCTTTTCAAGTTTTCACCCTAAAGCTAATTTTTCTCTCTTTTTCTTCTTTTTTCATTGATCATTCCACCATTCACTTGAGAAAAATTCAAACTTTATCCAAAATAGATTGATGCATTAACATGGATAATCTTGGCAAAGAAAAAGAGGACAATGCCTCTTTGATTTAATGTTGCGATCTTCTATAAGAAAGCTCTTCAATTTAAACATCCACACTTGATCAAAATGAACTTTTTAAAGCACGTAATGTAGGTTAAGGTTAGGAGCTTTGATAGAATGGATAAAAAGACTCAAAACATGTATTTAAGGGTGATCAACCAATGATCATTCATGTGAAAATCTTCTGAGACATTTGTCTTTTTGATTTTTCAAAGCATGTCTTTCCATCAATTTTTCTTTTTTTTTTCATCACTTTTTTATCATATTTTTTCATTTTTCTTTTTGATGGGTTTAAAACACGAATTCTTTTGCATTCGCCTCTTCATATAAGGTGTTTTCTTCCTTCAAAATGAGATCTTATTCTCCATGTTCCTGGAAGAGATTCTCATACATATTTGCCCTTCCAATATGAGAAGTGATCCTTGGTTAAGGTGCATTTAGAAAAAATTTGATAAGCACAAAGGGGTAGCAAGCGGATAATTTCTCATTTGCGAATGGGAGAATGAAACATGGCCATTTCTCATCTCAAATGTGGTTACTTGCCTTGAAAAGCAATCCCTAGAATGGATGAATTTTGAAGTAAAAATTGATTTTTTTTGTTTTTTCTTTTTCTTTTTCTTTTCTTTCTTTGGCATTGTTTGAATGTCTCAACTACATGATGTTACTATCAACTTTTCTCACTATACTCTTATTTTTTCTTTCTTTCTTTTTTCTTCTCTTTTTTTCTTCTTTTTTTTCTTCTTTTTTCACACCTTCACAACTTAAAGCTTGACTCAAATTTTCTAAAATGAAAAATTTACTAAGAAGGCCCTTTCTCGATCAACCACTCAAACGAAGGCTTAAGCAAACTTTAAGCAATTATGACCCTTTCAAAACATTTAGAGATCTCACTTCAAACCTCAATTTCACAAACTGCTCATGTTAGCATTTCCAGATAAGGGAGAAACAAATGTTTGTCGCAAGTCGGATGTCTTGGAGGTATTGAGAAATTTTTCTTCTTCTAATCATCTTGTGTCACGACCCGGAACTCCCATCAAGCTCGTGACAACCGCCGCGAAGCCTCGACAGACATTCTTCCCCCGAATGCCCTTCGAGACCTCGCAAGGCTTTTGTATCAGTTTTTCCACTCCTCTCTTTTTTTTTTGAATAATAAAATAAAATAAAAATATTAATTAAAATAATATATTTTAATGCAAAACAATATATATATATATATATCTATTTGAAACATCAAAAATTAATTATCTGCACATAAAAACAAAATAAATTTATATATACTGTAATATAGAAAACTAGAGTATGCAATTTAAATTACAATGACACGTGGGCCCCCAAATAACTGAGAAGGTTTAAGTCTATAACCTTGCTTTCTAGGATGCAACTCCGAAATTTACTTCTCGATGCAATTGACAGTCTACTGCCTATTCT
>NC_030852.1:2630208-2643500 GCF_000208745.1 Theobroma cacao
GAATTTTCTCACTCTAGGGTTTGTTCTTATTTCTCTCTCTCTCCTGCTGGTTTTGGCTGACCCTCCCAATGAAGAATTCTGGAATTTTCAAGCCTTTTAATAGGCTTAATAAAATATTATTATTTTATTTACCTTTTGAATATTTTATTATTTTATTTTTTTTCTAGCCATCTATTTTACTTTCTTTTTCTACCACTCAATCCTCTTCACTTATCCATATCTTTCATGAAATTTCTAGACTTTTTCAAAGTTTTGGTGGAGTAATTTTTTTAAAAATTACACTTTTGCCCTTGTAAAGTGAAAAATTATATTTTTGCCCCAAAAACTAAAAAATTACCCATAGACATATTTTTCATCCCTTATACTCATACCATTCTCCAATTTGTCAAATGTGATCTAAATTCTCTCAAAATCTCAAATTTTATCCACGGGTGAAAAAATTACGATTTTGCCCTTAGATAGTGAAAATTCCAGTTTGACTCCGAATTGATCCTCGAACTCCGAATTATCATTTTGAGTCATCCCTGAACTGTAAAACTCTTAATTTCACCTTAAAATTCCTATTTGAACTAGTTCGAGGCTTAATCGACTCAATGGTACCATTAAGGGCAATATCGTCTTTTAATAATTTCTCGAACTTCCTAAATATACAAACATTCTATCGAGCATGTAAATGACATTATAATTATTTTACAAAGCAGGGTTTGACATCTTGCCCCTAAGTATGGATGAAGGAGAACTTTAGGCAATGGGTCGAAAAGCTCACATTTTGGATCCAATTGAAAGAAGTTGAGTGGCTTTAATGTATTTGAAACTTTGGCTAGTCTTAACACTTATCAAATTACCAAATTCATATTCTTTCCAATAGTGCAAGATTTTCTTTATTTTTGAAAAAGATGAATTTTACCTTGTGACAACATTGATCATTACTTAGCCGAAGATAATTGTCAAATGATAAGATTGATGAAATTTTAGAGCTTTTGCTTCCTTTTGGATTTAGGCCCTTGAATGGCCTTTATTCACTTGGTTAAGGCATTCAGAGTGTTTGAAGATGAGTTCATTTGCAAATAGCAACCACCAATTCTTTCGAGATTCTTTTCATCATTTATTTTATAAATACCTTTTCTTTTTCTTTTTTTTTCATGTATGATTTTGGAAACAAGTAGTATCGGGCTTTATTCTTAGAATTGCTAACATTCAAAGAACTCCTTTCTTTTTTTTCTTTTAGAAAAAAAATAAATAAACAAGAACCAAAAGAAATTTGAGTAATTTTCAAACTCGATTCAACTCATGACAGCATGTGATGATGAAAACTAAACAATCACTCATCTCAAATTACATGATCATGCATTAAAGACAAAAGTCCATATTCCCAAGAGTTTCTTCCCTCAAAACATGTACACGACTAGAAAGTGATCAAGGATTGCCCTCGAATTGGCATAGTTTACCTTCGTGTGGACGATTGGCTTAATCCTTGAAAACTTGAAGATTCTTCGACAGTCCCCCTACTTTCATTGGCATTCACTCTCCCCATTAGCTTTGCCAACTATTTTCTCATCTCTTCTTGAGTCTTTTCCATCTTGTCTATCAAACTTGATTGTTCATCTCCCAAGATTCTAGCTTGAGCCCCTGTATTGTGCGAATTGTAAATGGGCTCCCTCGAGTTTTTCTCTTTTCACAAGATGGAAACAAATTATACCAAAGATCTTTCTAGGTATCTTGCTCTTTCAATATATAATTAAAAAAGATCTTTTATTCGTGAAAATCAACAATAATCTTGCTTCTTCTTTCATGGAATGCAGTAAGGTCAGATGATGCTACTTGTAACAAAGGAAGATGAATGATGCATGTGTCAAAATCGAAAGATGTTTGAATGCATGATGGGATGATTAAATGTATGACGAGTGATTTGAAACACAAAGACACTTGATTATGAATAGTGCACCAACATGATCACATTTCAAACAAACTTTCTTTTTTAATTTTTTATGGTTTTTTTTATAAAACAACATTTAGAAAAATGTTGAACAATATGTCAAAAGTCAACATAATTCTTCACAAACATGAACCCATTCTTACAAGATTCAAAAGAAGTCAAAGATTAAAATGTCCTAAGGTCTTAACGAAAACTTTTATAAAAAAAATCAACACAATCAATCCTTCTTTCATCTTGACACTTAATTGTACTCCCCACAACCATGTCCCATCATCTTTGTTGAATCGAACCATTTGGCATCTATTAATGTCTGCACTCGATACTTAAAGGCGTCACAATCTTTGAATGGAATGTCCCATAGCTCCACCATGATAATCACATCTTGCGTCTGAATTGAACCACTTTGGGTATGGAGGTCGTAAGGGTTCTAAAGGCACCGGGACTATAAGATTATCATGAACTAATAGATAAAAGAGTTCTTTATAGGTAACAGGTATAAGGTCAAATTGTTTTTTTTTTTGGATTGTTTTTGAGGGGTGCCTAGGCTAGGAATGGGGGTGAATGATAATTGTTCCTGTGGTTGGCTTTGAAAGGCCTGCTGAGAGGAAGGTCAAAAAGTGCTTAGACAAGAGTATGAATTTGGCTGCAAATTGATTTTTGTGGATTGAAAAATGGTGGGTGGAGAATATGCCATTGGTTGTAACCCATTGTTCGGGGGTTGTGTAGCATCTGGAGATCCCATCTTGGTCATGAAACTTTTCAACCCAATCATTTGCATATTCAACTCATCCAACCCTTGTACAACTTTTTCTATACCTTGATTCTTACTTGAGCCACTTACAAATGTGTTAGGTTTATCAAGGACAAATTGATTTTTATTCAGTGATTGCTTTTGGTGTGATTCAATTTGAAGCGATGGGGATTCTAGAGGGTGCTTTCCTTTGGCTTCATTGAGACATTCAACCATTTCCATCAATTTGGCCATCTGTCCTTTCATCTCTCGAAGGTTATGTCCAAATTCTTCTTAATTGTGTTCCAATGCATTTATCCCTACTTCTAATTGATGTTCCATATTGTTCAATCCTTTTAACCCAAACCAAAGTAAATTAGAGAAAGGAAAGAGAAAGAAAACTTTACTAAATTTTTTTTCAAAAAGGGGATTTATTATCTTTCCTACAAAGCTAACAACATTATAGAGTTTTTCTTTATTAGAACAAACATGAAATGATTGCATGTAGATGAAAATATGATATTTTCATGTATGCATGAAATGCTATGATGCCTTGATGCATGGATGGTATGAAATGAAATGGAAGACCATATTATTGAAAATCATGTATAGTGGAAGGTAAAAAATTTTATTTAAAACTAAAATCCCTCTCTTTTTGTGGTTTATGAAAAAAATGGAAGAAATAAAAAAAAAACCTTTTTATGTTCTATTTTCTTGCTACTTAAATGGAGAACCATTTTCTTTCTATTTTTTGTTTTGCAAGAAACATCATTTTCTCTTTTTACCTTCCTCATTTATTTTTGTAAGAGAAGAAGCTTTTCTCTCTTTTTCTTTTCCCTCATTTTTATGGATAAAAGGAACTAACGATCTTCTTTTTTTTTTTAGAAAACCTTACTTGAAGGAAATACCTCTCTTTTTTGTTTCCTTTCTTTATATTTTTTTTTATGAAAGAAGAAAAAAAATCCTCCCTCTTTTTCATATTTATCTTTTATTTTTAGAAGAAAATTAGAGAAAGCTATTCTTCTGAGATGTTTAAAGTAAAAGTAGGGAGAAAAGTCTTCCAAAAATAATAAATGTAAAAAATCTTGTTCCTTTCCCTTTTTTTTTAATATGGAAAAGGAAAGAAATTTTTTCTTTTGTTTTTGTTTAAATTTTTATTTTTTAAATTACTCTAACATATGTTATTTTTATTTTATCAAAAAAGGCTATTAGGACAGATTTGTTCCTTCACGTGTCCTAAATTAGGGTGTACTCTTCATGACAAGTTCGGTATGGTTCCACCTATGGGAAAGGGCACTTACGACACTCTATATGCTGGGTTTGGTTTTGAATGAGGCTAAAGGTTCCCAAATTGTTCCTCACTGTCATCCACTCGGACTAGTAAGGCACCTTGGTCCTCACCCATTACAACCTTTGAATGGACTAGGTTCAATTTTAGTGGAAGTGTTCACTAGCCCATGTGGAGGTTATCATCTTACGAGAGCGTAGCTACTAAACTCCCTCCTAATAAAGGACACAGCCCGGGTCGAAGGTTATCACCTTTGATTTTCAACCAAAATTTCTCAAGCAATAATAAATAACAAGTCAAGAGTTGTCTCTCTCTCAATCAAAATTCAAACTTCAGGTGCTTCCTTTTTTTGTCAAAACAAGTAGCCTTTACATTATATTAAAACAATACATAAAACCCAGAAAGATGATTCGTTCATCTCTATGAAATAGATGCTCTACCATTCTTTCCATATCAATAACAATAATATTAAACCTCCATCTTCCTAGTTTTTCTCTCTTAATCTTCGGTAAATGAATATCCATTTCTTCTTTTCACCTCTACCAAGTTCTATCTCCATCATCTCCATCTTCATCGTGATTGTTCTCCCCATAGCTTATTTCAATGGCAATGGGCAGTTCCTGGAATGCAATGAAACATTCAATTGTGGAATCATCCAAGGCTTGGAATACCCTTTATGGGGCAGTGTATGGCCAAGATACTGCGGTCATGGAGAGTTCGAGCTCATTCATGAAGAAAATCAGTTCCCGATCATAAATATTAATGCTCAAAGATTTTATGCATTAAACGTAAGTATACCTTGCACGATGAACATTGCTTCTGTAGATATCTAAGAAGATTCTTGTCCTGACCAACTCCATAACATTACTTTAGCCTAGCGCATTGGATTGGCCCTTTTTATTGAAAATAGGGTGGGTTGGGTTATAAATATTTAGGCCCATATTAAAATCGAGCCTAGATGGGCTAGCCTGTTTGATTAAGGGCCTGACCCGGGTTGTTACGGGCCAGCCCTGTGGGCTAAAAGAAAAAAAATTAAATTTAAATTAAACTTAACTACCTAAGGCGAAGTGGTGGGCTGGTGGGGGGTGGTTAAGTCCTAAGTCCCTAAAGTAGTAAAGTCACCTTACCATGTAAGGAGCAGCCAACTAGCTAAGGCCCAACTACTCAAGGACACTAAGTCCCTAACCAGCTAACTTAGCTAGGCTAAGTGCTAACCCCTTCTGAGTTCACGATTTATCGATTTCATCCTAACTCCCTAAGCAATTGGTTTCTCAATTCTCAATTTCTCACTCTTAATTCTCAGCTTCTCGACTTCTCACCTTCTCGGTTTCACTTTTCACTCGGTCACTCCCCATCAGGCCATCGGCATCAGCATATCGCACATTCTTTTTTTCTGGAGCTCCGATCGCACCTTCTACCTCCTCTGATTTGCTGGAGGGTGGAGGCTTTACGGCTTTCAATCGATTCCTCCTTACCTTCGCTAGCAACATATATCCTCACGTTTGTCGGTGACATAAATCTTCACCTCCATCGACGACATATCTCCTCAAATATGAGTCAGATTTGCTTCTCTCATCAGGGTTAGGTTGGCATCTCTCCTCCGACAGCCCAGGTAAACCTTTAATATGCTTTTCTATCCTTTTCTCGATTGTTTCATTTTATTGCTTTTATGATGTGTTGCTGGACATATGGAAGTCTTATGATAAAGAATATATCGGCATTTGTAGTGGTTATTTTATTGAACTAAGATGTTCTATGCAAGAGTTCTGAACTTTATTATTGTCGCTGCGTGAAGTCATACTCAATGTAGAACTCAAGTTATTTATTTCATTCATGTTTTCGCCCAATGTTTCACTAACACAATTGATGGAAAAGGTAGCCCATAGTAGTTTTGAAATCTTGATATATCTCCCTTATCATAAATGGTTTAATCCTCTTGCTAAGCAAGATGACAGAAAAGGTAAAAGAAAAAATATATCTTTTTTCCTTTAAATGAATTGCAAATTTTAGTCATTTCAAGATGAACAATATATTAGCACTAGAGAATGGATAAAATTAAATCTACAAGATGAATATGATAGTCTTAATTTCAACAATTTTTTTCCTTTATAAATGAGTTCACCCTTACCTGCAATCCAACTGACAAAAGCAATATAATTACCTCATCAAACTTTCTCGTGGGGTGAAATCAAGCACACTTACACCATAATTACTTTGAAGTAAAACCCTAAAGTATTCTGTTCCCAATCCTGATCATCAGGAAAGGTAATAGTATAAAAGAATGCTTAACCCTTTTTTTATCCATCTTTCGAATTTTTCTTCTTTGTTATCAAATATTTTTTTAAAAATTAAATGTGCTAATTAGAGGAAAAACCTAACGTTGCAAATTTTGTTCTCTTTTCTTTAGGAATCTATTTTAAATCATATATTACATATATAAAAATGTATTCATAATAGATATAATCAATAAATATTGTTATTTATTTGTGTAAATTTTTAATATTTTTTATTCATGTTTATGTTATTTGAAGGTAACGGTGATGGATCAATTAGTTGAAAATTGTATAAATTTAGATGATGATATGAACATTTTGAATGAGGATGAAATTCCTTCATAATCTCATATATCTGAATTTGAACAATTGAGTAAGAGGGCCAAAAAAGAAACTTCAAATGTTTGAAATTATTTCACTAAAATAGGCAAAAAGCATGATGGAGTAGAAAGGGCAACTTGTAACAGTTGTAAAACGGAGTATAAGGTTGGCTCTAAACCTAGTGGCTCTAATTATGGCATTTCACATTTGCATCATCACATTGACATTTGTAAATTCATTTCATAATTTAATCGACATCAAATACTTATGGATTATGAAGGGAAAGTAAAGGCTAGAAAATTTGATCTTAGGATTTTACATGACATGCTTGCTGAAGCCATAATTAAGCATGACTTGCCTTATGCTTTTGTTGAATATAATAAGATTAGAGCTTAGGCTAAGTATGTAAATCCAGATGTGATGATGCCTTATAGAAACACTATTGTATCTGATGTCCAGAGAATTCATTTGAGAGAGAAAGAGAAACTTAAACAAGCCATGGCCAAGGTACCTAATAAAATTTGTTTACCTTCTAATGTATGGACAACATCTACTTCTGAGAGCTATATTTGTTACTGCTCACTTTGTCGATGAAAATTGGAAGTTATGTAACAAGTTACTCAGCTTTTGTCGTATGCCTCCTTCACACACTGGAGTAGAATTAGTTGCTACTGTATTTGATTGTTTGAAAGAATGGGGAATAGATAAAAAAAGCTTTCTCTCGTACTTTAGATAATGCTTCTACTAATGATAACATGCAAGCTATCTTGAAAGGCCATCTTCATTTGCAAAGTAACTTGATTTGTGATGGTGAATTTTTTCATGTGCGTTGTTGTGCTCATACATTAAATCTTATTGTTCAAGAGGGCTTGAAAGTAGTCAATGAAGCATTGTTTAAAATTAGGGAGAGTGTGAAATATGTTAAGGCATCGGATGGGAGAGTGTCAATGAAGCATTGTTTAAAGTTTCAAGAATGTGTTCAACACATTGGTATTGATGCAGGTGTTGGGCTGCGTTTAGATGTGTCAACTAGATGGAATTCAACATATTTGATGCTTGAAAGTGCAATCAAATATCAAAAAGCTTTTGCTAGCCTCCAATTTGTTGATAGAACTTATAAATATAATCCATCCGATGAGAAATGGAGGAAAGCAATGATAATTTTTGAATTCTTTGAGCCCTTTTATGAGACTACAAACTTGATATCTAGTTCATCTTATCCAACTTCCAACTTGTATTTCATGCAAGTTTGGAAAATTGAATCGCTTTTAAATGAGAATTTGCATAATGAAGATGAGGTTATCAAGGATATGTCTCAAAAGATGAAAATGAAATTCGATAAACATTGGAAAGATTATAGTGTAGTGCTTGCATTTGGAGCTATTCTTGACCCAAGGATGAAACTTGATTTATTAAAATTTTGCTATTCTAAGATTGATGCTTCTACATGTCATGAAAAGTTAGAAAATGTGAAGACAAAGTTGTACGAGCTCTTTGAAGAATATGCAAGCAACACTCGTGCATCAAGTACATTTGCTCACTCAATGAGTAATTTGCCTAAGTAAGTTGGAGGGAGAACTAAATCCAAGGGATCAAAGATCTTTAGTATAAGTTTTGTGTCTTTCCTTCATCTTATTACATGAGAATTTATGTTACTTTATTTATGTTTTGATAATTATTTTATTTTTGTCTATGTATTTAAAAATTGTAGGAGTTCAAAAAGTTTCAAAATAAAACAATTTCTATTGTTGGAAAGTCTGAGTTGGATGTTTATTTAGATGAGACAAAGCTTGATTATGAAGTGTTTGAAGACTTGGATGTACTTAATTGAAAGGATAATGCTAAGTGCTTTCCTAATCTTTCTATTATGGCACGAGATGTATTGAGCATTCCGATTACTAAGGTAGCATCAGAGTCTACTTTTAGTATTGGTAGTCATGTTCTCACTAAGTTTAGAAGTTCCCTCCGCCATGAAAATATTCAAATGCTTGTTTGGACGAAAAATTGGTTACTTGGCTTTTCTTTAGCTGTCGATGGTATTGTTTATTTTATATATTTCAATATCTTTAATCTTTACTTGTTAAATTAATAATTTTAGTTAAATTGAAATTCACAATATCTTTTTCTTTTATGGTAATGAATATTAGATGATAATGATTCAAACCTAGAGACATCATTGCTATCCAAACAAAACTCAAATGTTTTGATTGAGGATGAAGATTGAGAAAAACATAAATTAGTCCTGAAGTTTAAAAATATTTGATTATGTAATTATGTAGTTATGTTGATGGGATTGTAGTTTGTGTAATTGTGTTAAAAATTGAAATTTTATTTATGTTTGATGTAATGTATTTGCTTATTTATGTTTGGTGTAATTTATTTATTTGTAACATGTTTTTATTATTCAATTTATGGATTAAATCATGGCATAATTTTATTGATAAGAAGTAAAAATTAATTTTTGTTGAAAAAAAATGAACTGGCCCAACCCGACTCATGAGCTAGTAAAGGGTGGGTTAGGTTGAGAATTTGATAACTCATATTAAAAATGGGTTGACCTGACCCAACTTATATTTTTTCAATCTACAAGAGCCTAGATCAGGCTGGGCCGGACCGATCCATATTGATAGGTCTACTTTAAACCACAACCTCTTTAATTTTGCTGCAACCTGTCGAAATCTCAGTATATTCTATGGTTGCCCTCTTGACGATGATATACCTTCCCAAAATAGATTTAGTTGCACCGCTTTCAATGGCAACAACTATGCCTATTACCTGGATGAGTCATTGTTGAGAATTCACCGGTCAGAACTCACAGAATGTAACATCAGTATAAGAGTTCCGGTTAATGGAAACGAATTCGATGAGCTGTGGTCCGGAAATGACACTATAGAGGGTGCGTGGAAAAAAGGGTTCGATGTGACGTATCACAAGGACATCATGGAATGTGTGGCATGCAGGAATTCTGGTGGAGTATGTGGATATGACAATGCAACGCTTGAGTTCTTGTGCTTTTGCCGCGACCAGCCTTACCCTCAATTCTGTCTGGCTTCTGGTATGTATGCTTGTTCTTCTAACATCTTAAGATTTCTCTCTAAGAATTTTTCTCTATTATATCTAGTCAACCATATTGAGGTAAGCATAGGTAAGTTAATTTATTTAGAGAATAATAGAAAAACATTCAGATAACGAAAATCACTTTATTGACCGAGAGAAAAAGTCATTCAGATAATGTGTTCACTATTAGTTATAAAGATTCTCTCTTTATTAAACCCTGCCAATTTGGTAGTTTGAGGCTAGAAGTAGGATCATGATCAATACAAGCATGTTGCACATGATAATGTGTTCATTGCTTGTGAAGGAGACATCCTTCTCTGACCTTAGCGCGTACAATTTCATTGAAATTTCTGCAGGACTGCTTCGGTATAGTGTAGATAAATCCTCCCTCATTCCAAACCTTTTAGAATCGTATACCCATTTGAAAGCTCTTATCCTCTGTTCTTTAAGTTGATTAAGACATGGTATAGAATAGAGGAAATCTCAATTATTCAAATTTTCTCAATACATGACATTTCTGAGCAGCTTCTAATTTCCCATATAAGAAAAGAAGCCAAAGGGAATGGTGCTTTTGTATGAATTCTATGTTAACTCTCTTTATTACAGTGCTTGCTTCTGTCGACCACCATCGTGCAGGTCAAAGTCAACAACAATTGCTATCTCTCCCTCTCTTTCCTAGAAAATTCTAACAAGCTTATCTTCCTTTCTTGGTCAAAGAGAATAGTCGTTTTGTTTACATTTTAATATTAGAAAGATTACATAACATTCCAGTTTAATAATCAGTTTTAACATATATCTCTTACACCAATTCTTCTCCCTTCAGAACTTCAAAAATGCATTCCCAATTGACTCTTTCAATCCCTTCCATCTCCATGTTCATCTTCTTCTTCATCAGCTTATTCTTCCTCCCAATATCATACTGCAAATCTGATCAATGTAAATGTGGAGAGCCGTTTCTATTGTTATATTCAACAACATAATGCCATGAATCATCATTTTCATGACAATGAAAGCTATACACATAGAAAATATGAAAAGTAAACATATAGAAAGCTAAACAAATTATTAACTCTCAAATCTAAACCCTAAATGTAAACCTTAAACATATAAAAAATCCCATGGTAGGAAGCTTACTCTCTTAGCATCCAAACTACCACCGGTCAAAAGAAAATGGGCAGCAAAACTGGTGAAATCGAACTGCCAAAGCTTCACCAAAATCGAACAGCAATAGCTCTGAGGAGATGGAAATCAATTGGTAGCAGCTTCACCAGAGCAACAGGCGGAGGAGTTGGGTTGAACGGTAAATGGTCGGAGGGGCTAGGTCAAACGGGCAAAGGGACAATGTAACAAAGTGATAGGCACGAGGGATGAATGGATAAAGAGTTGAAGGAGAGGATAAAAGAGCTGCGAGAAATGGGGGGAAAGAAGAGTGTCTGAGTTTTTAATTTAACTCACTAACAAAATTACAGACTAAAATTTCTGTCAATAATTTAAAAATAATTACAGACGAAAATTTCATCAATATATCAACTGGTAATTTTATAAACTTTTTAAATTGACTCACAGAACAAAATTTTGTTGGTAATTCGATCCATAATCTAACCAAATTATTAACCAGATTTTCCATCGACAACTTGGTTGGTAAATTTCGTTAGCAAAGACATTATTGATGAAACTTTTTTGTCGATAAACTTCATGCCATCTGCTAGTATTTCGCATCATTGTTTTACTGACGGAATCGATTTCGTTGGTGTTCTGTTAGTAAGTTTGGCAGTATGATTTTGTCGGTGTTTCGTTAGTACTTATTGATGGAACATTACCAATGTAATCGATTATGTTGTTAACTGTCTATTTTTTTATAGCTGTCGTAACATGCGAGTCTGAAAACTCGACCGCTAGACATGAGAATTACTAGAAGTCGCCACCAATCTTTTTTATTTAAGTGCGATTGACTACCTATTAACTCGATTTTAGTCGACGAAATCCTAAATTAATTTTAGATCCATCGAAAGAATGAGTAACTGGTCTATAATTTTCTTGAAAGTCAGGTTCAGGAGTGCGGTTATGCACAAGGAAGGATTGACACCCCTATAGCGCCCGTTCCACGAATGGTACCATTTAATTTTATGTTATCCTATTGAAACCTAAATAATTGATGTTTCCTTAATCCTTATTTATTAGTTAATTCTTTATTATATTAGTAGATTAAATCTTTTTATTCGATTTTACGGGTGCAAATGATGCAGTCGAAAAATGATGTCATGATTTACCAATTTTAAATAATGAGAGTGACAACCTTGTATTGAAAAATCATTCGTAGACCATCCCAATGATTTGGTGAAGTCTTGAAATTTTTATCACCTAAGGATATCTCTGGAAGAATTCGTCTCTACAAGCTCTTCGAGGAAATTCCATCGTCGAAATTCTCGTCTCATTGACAAAATATAAGTGTCATGTTATGACAAGATAAAAATTATAAATGATGTCTACATGAATGCGTTTATAAATTTAATTGATGCAATAATATGTTTAATAGTTTAGAGTAATTTACTACCTTATTTATTTATTTTTTATTGTATACATTTTTTAGAACTTTCTATTTAAATCTATAACCTTTAATTAATATTATGGATTAATATATTTTATTTAGGTATATGATTTATCAAATAATCAATTAATTAATTTTTAATATTTAAATTTTAATTAAATCAATTTTATTTAGTGATAGTTGCTTAGGCTAATTAACTAAATATATCAATCTAGATTTAAATATAACATTATATAAAGTTATTTCTTTTACATTTAAAATGATTATTTGAGTTAATAGGTATTAGAATATATAGAGTTTGGATTTATCCCGACGTTTCAATGAAAATCTCCTTGAATCCCGCACCTAAGAAATTCATCCTGAAAGGGACAACTCTTTGCCCCTTTCGGGTGAAATTCCATCATCAGATTAACTCAAATTAACCATTTTATGTTAACATTTATAATTTTGTATTATATTGTATGCTTCTATATTTATAAATACCTAGACAAATTTTGTAGTATAAGTATTTCATTTCTTTTGCCTATATAACCTATTTATGTTTCATCTTCTCTCCCTATATATACTCATTCTTATAACTCACATAAAATCTATCAATTTCACCCAATTTAGTATCACTTTATTTCTTTTTAATATATTTTTAATTTAATATTTTTTTTATAATTAGGGGAGAGGGGATTCGAACCTTACTCTTTAGGTAGGGGGATTATGCACCAATCAATGAAACAAATGCTCGGGTATAATTTAATTTAATTTAATGTTTCCTTGTACCCTTATAGTTTCATAAATTTACAATACCAAGTATTTTATAATTATGTGTAACATTTCACTATTTACTACATTGTATATTTCATTATTGACATTTTATAGTTTATGTGTAACATTTCACTATTTACTACATTTTATATTTCATTATTGACATTTTATAATTTGAGTGGGGTTCCTCATCTATATGGGCTTTAATCTAGATGAATTTATTCCTAACACTAACTTTTTATTTTCACTATATCTAACTTCCACCAAAATCTACTTTTGTAATTAAACGCTTATTTATTTATCTATATTTTTTACTGTTGAATATATCTTTAATTTTCCTCATACATATATATATATATATATATATATATATATATATATAT
>NC_030852.1:2643513-2674511 GCF_000208745.1 Theobroma cacao
ATAATATATATATATATATATATATATATATATATATATATATTTTAGCCTAAATTTATCACCATCATTTCTTAGCCATTTGTCCTTTATTTATTTTTTATATATGCATATCTTTTAACTCACTAAGTCTACTATCTATTATGTTAAAGATTTCATTTTTAGCCTTCATATATTTTACTTTTCATGTGCATAAATTTCAAACAACACCAAAAAAATAATAAAACTACTATAACACTATTATATAACTAGCAAACAAGAAATTAATAAATCACAACTTCAACAGTTTAAACCCAACCCACTATTCAATGAACAGATCCATTACCTACTGGGTTGAAACTAACCCAATGTTCCAAATGGGTTTAAGCTCCACTGGGCTTCAAGGATTGCCTCCGGTCCGGCCTGCTTTGTTTTTTTTTATTTTATTTCATTAATTTTTGGCTTCCCAAATACTCTTGGGTTTGTTTAATTTTAATTTTGATTTGCTGTCTAAGTTCCTTTTAATCTGTTTGATTCACTTTAATCTCAAATCCATTGCTTGGGCCTCTTTTTATTAATGGATCCAACATTTAATCTGGTAAACCCAATAAAGCCCAAATTAATTAACAGCCATGGAAGCCCAATTTCAAATTTGGACTTAATAATCCAAAACAAATAAAATACATTAATAAAAATATCAATAGTGAAAAATATAATGTCCACAATAGTGAAATTAATTTTTTATTAATTAATTTATCAATTAAATAATATTTCAATTAATTAATAAATTTTCATGATTGTAAGAGCATTTATTTATAAAAGTTTTACTATAAACTTTTATTTTTTCATTACGTTCAATTAAATTCTCATACTTTTATTTTGAACCAAATAAAACGTTAATTAATTATTGTTAATCAAAATATCATTTATCATTTTATATCACATGGTACTAACTTGACATATTAATATATTATAATGGATGATAACGTAACATGATAATATAATCATATAATATTTTTACCCTTAACATTAACACCACATCAATGTCACTTAATATAAAAAATAATAAGTGATATTTTAACTAATAATATTTAATTAATTATTAATTATATGAGTTTATTTAATAAAAATAAAAATGTAAAATTTTAATTAAACACAATAAAAAAATTTTAAAAAAATCTTTTTAAATAATTCAAAATATTTTTCAAATGTTATATTTTTATTTTTCTTTCTTCTTCTTGATTAGCGTGATTACTCGTTTTCCGAAAAGTGATCCCCGATGAAAACCATGGGCCACATCTTCACAAGTGGGAAGCTCTGTAGTAGAAAGTATTGAATATTGAATATTAAAGGAGGACAACTATCTTAGTGATGGCGGGGAAGACCATGCATGCACTTTGAGGGCTTGGTCAATTGACTCCAATCCTATTTTTCCATCCACCACCACCTTCAGAGAAGATACATTCACAAAGAAAAGTAAACAAATATTATTCTACTAATATAGCACTGTTTGCTTTCTTCTGGTGTGGACTCCGACAGGTTTTGACGCGGTTTTACTTGGAAACTTTACCTATTTCGTCTTCTTCAGAGAAACTTAATTTGAATAAGTCGGACAAGTTGATACGAAAAAGTATAAGAATTTAAAACTCATGGAGTACAAGCTACTGCTGTAATATTTGAGAGTTTTATGTTAGAAGATAATTATTTAAAATGTGATTGACTAGATTAAAACATAATTTTTTGAATAAATAGAAGTTTTTTCAACAAACATAATTATTAAAATATAATAGATACATTTGTTGAAATACAATAATATAGATTTTCAATATCTATCAAAAGATTGTACTTCCAAAATATACTTTAATATTCAAAAGCATTCTATAATAGGTTTATTGTATTTTAAAGAGTCATTATCTGCAAATCCTTATAGTAAGTAACAACTCTTTAAAGACAGTATGTTACAACATATTTCAAGCCTTCGTATTTCTTTTCTTATATAATTTTTCTAACAATTTTAAAGAGTTGTTGGTGCAAAAGATGTATGAAAAAAGGCTATTAATGAAAATGTTAACTTATATGAATATTAAATTGATGTCGTTTCAAATAAAAGTTAAAAGGGTTTACTTTTGTAAATATTCATGAAATCAAGATTAGTACAAGGCTATATAAGTACTAAAGCAGTTGACAGAATCTTAAAAGCAATTAAATAATGTTGTGTGTGTAATATTTTCAATTATGACATAAAGAGTTGTTGTTCAATCTTTGTGATATCAATAATTACATCTTAACTTAAAAATTTTTTACAATAGTAGAAAGTTCAAATCTTTAAGATAATTTTTATTATGCATAGCATTATTAATATTATAAAAGAATCTCATACTGGCAAAAGTTAAATTTTTATTATGAGTTCAACATGTCCAAACTTACACCAAAAGAATCTCATACTGGCAAGTGACGTGCTAATTATCTAGGAGTCTCCCTACAGGGCTGCTCCCTCAACGGAAATTGTTTTTTTTTTCCCTCTGGGAAGTGAAACATAGCTGTCAAATGCACTGAAGAGTGTCTGTAGGCCCATCATGCATAGAATTAAATAATAGCTGCAAAAACCTCTCCAATTGGACTGCTGCACACAGTTTAGAATATGGAAAATATCTGGGAGGCAGTGTTCCTTGCCTGGCTCTTATTATGTGAACCGTAATCTCTTAACATTTTACTATTTCTTGTTCTCGTTCAATTGTTATGTGACTTAGTCCTCGTTGCTAGTTTCGATCGCCAATTAATATCGCCTGCCTTTGATTTTCAACCAAAATTTCTCAAACAATAATAAATAGGAAGTCAAGAGCCGTCTCTCTCTCAATCAAAATTCAAACTTCAGGTGCTTCCTTTTTTTTTTTTTTTGGTCAAAACAAGTAGCCTTTACACTATATTAAGACAATACATAAAACCCAGAGGGATGATTCGTTCGTCTCTTTGAAAAAGATGCTCTACCATTCTTTCCATATCAATAACAATAATTTTGAACCTCCCATCTTCCTAGTTTTTCTCTCTTAATCTTCGGTAAATGAATATCCATTTCTTCTTTTCACCTCTGCCAAGTTCTCTCTCCATCATCTCCATCTTCATCTTGATTGTTCTCCCCATAGCTTGTTCCGATGACAATGGGCAGTTCCTGGAATGCAATGAAACATTCAGTTGTGGAATCATACAAGGCATGCAGTACCCTTTCTGGGGCAGTGTACGGCCAAGATACTGCGGTCATGGAGGGTTCGAGCTCATTTGTGAAGAAAATCAGTTCCCTGTCATAACCATTGATGCTCAGAGATTTCGTGTATTAAACGTAAGTACACCTGGCACGATGAGCATTGCTCCTGTAGATATCTGGGAAGATTCTTGTCCTGAACAATTCCATAACATTACTTTAGATCACAACCTCTTTGATTTTGCTGCAACCTTTCGAAATCTCAGTATATTCTATGGCTGCCCTCTTGATGATGATATCCCTTCCCAAAATAGATTTAGTTGTCCCATGCTCAATGGCAACATCTATGCCTATCACCTGGATGAGTCATTGTTGAGAATTCACCGCTCAGAACTCGCAGATTGCAACGTCAGTATTAGACTTCCGGTTAATGGAAACGAATTCGATGAACTGCGGTCCGGAAATGACACTGTAATGGATGCTTGGAATAAAGGGTTCGATGTGATGTATCACAAGGACATCATGGAATGTATGGCATGCAGGAATTCTGGTGGAGTATGTGGATCTGACAATACAACGCTTGAGTTCTTATGCTTTTGCCGCGACCAGCCTCACCCTCAATTCTGTCTGGCTTCTGGTATGCATGCTTGTTCTTTTAACATCTTCTTAAGATTTCTCTCTAAGACTTTTTCTCTATTATATCTAGTCAACCATCTTGAGATAAGCATAGGTAAGTTAATTTATTTAGAGAATAATAGACAAAGTCATTGAAGATAATGACTGTTAGATATAAAGGTACTCTCTTTATTATACCCTGCCAATTTGGTAGTTTGAGGCTAGAAGTAGGATTATGATCAATTTAAGCATGTTGCACATAATCATGTGTTCACTGCTTGCGGAGGAGACATCCTTCTCCGACCTCAGCGCGTACAAGTTCATTGAAATTTCTGTTTGGCTGCTTCGGTATAGTGTAGATAAATCCACCCTCATTCCAAACCTTTTAGAATCGTATACCCATTTGAAAGCTCTTACCCTCTATTCTTTTAGTTGATTAAGACATGGTATAGAATAGAGGAAATCTCAATTATTCAAATTTTCTCAATACATGACATTTCTGAGTAGCTTCTAATTTCCTACATAAGAAAAGGAGCCAGAGGGAGCGGTGGCTTCGTATGAATTCCATGTTAACTCTGTTTATTTTAGTGCTTGCGTCTGTCAACCCACCATCGCGCAGGTCAAAGTCAACAACCATTGCTATCTCTCCCTCTCTTTCCTAGAAAATTCTAACAGCTTATCTTCCTTTCTTGGTCAAAGAGAATAGTCTGCTTGTTTACATTTTAATATTGGAAAGATGACATAGTAATCCTACATAATATTCCAGTTTAATAATCAGTTTTAACATATATCTGTTATACCAATTCTTCTCTCTTGAGAACTTCAAAATGAATTCCCAATTGATGCTTTCAACCCCTTCTATCTTCATTTTCACCTTCTTCTTGATCGGTTTGTTCTCCCTCCCAATATCATTCTGCCAAGATGATGAAAACTTTGAGCAGTGTTTTAGTCGTTTTGATTGTGGAGACATAAAAAACCTCACGTATCCTTATTGGACGGACGATCGCCCTCAGCTCTGTAAGCAAGAAGGGTTCAGGTTGACGAAATGTGAAGATGAGAAGCCTGTCATACACATTGGTCGATATGAATTCCGAATGATTTATTTAAACCACTTCACTTATGCAATGACTATTTCTCGAAACGATTTGTGGGAAAAGATTTGTCCTGAAAATCCGATCAATGTTACTCTGGAGAACCCTTTCTTGCGCTATTCTCCAACAAATCGACACCTTACTTTCTTTTACAATTGCAACCTATCAATACAACCAAGTCCAAATCCATTTCGATGCACCGAAGATTTATATTCTTTCTATGCGGATGATTTAGTTGAGAGGGCTAGGTATGGAGATTTAAGTGATTCTTGTGATACTGCTATCCAAGTTCAGGTTAATCAGAGCGCTTTTGCTGAACTCCAGAATCAAACGCCGCAAAGGCTTGAAGCTTGGAAACTAGGATTTGATGTGGTGTATAATCTTGCTGAAATTTTGTGTTCAGCATGCAACAACAGCCGGAGAGGGAAATGCGAGATTTTGAGTTCTCAATATCCTATTTGCAATAATCCTGGTATGCACAATCTTTTAACCCCCACTCTTCATCACGCTTATATGCAACATATACATTTTTCTTCATGTCTTGATCCCAGGTTCCAACTCCCAATTAAACCCCACGCCCCCAACCCCTCTTCATTCCCCTCTTTTCAATCGTCAATTAGATCCCCCTTTTGTTCTCTACAGGGACTCCCCTGTTCCGATGAATTACAGATAACTTTAAAAAAAAAAAAAGATTGCTATAATTTTTTAACTTCGCGTAACCCTATGAGCCTTAATGGCGCTGTTCAATGATATAGGATAGGACAAAATGCTAATTATTTCTTGTGATACCTGATTCTATCTAGTCCACGGTCAATTCTAGGGGGAGCCTTCCAGAAGCTGCCTTTAGAGTTCTCGTGTTCAATTTCATGTCTACTTTGAACGAGTCAACTAGAGTAGGGGCTGGAAATTTGCCATTAGACATACTCATTCCAGCCTTAGGGTCAAAGCGTGCATCTTTCTTTCTTGTGTTATACATTTTTAACGTAGAACCAAAAACTTTAATCAAGATTAGGAAACCTGATAAGGTGATCCTATTAAGTCCTAGGCATAGCATAAATTAATGATATACTTTTGCTTACTTGAGCAAGTTGATCACATGCTAGTACTCAAATTACTACATAGTCCTAGGTCGGAGTGAAGTTAACTCAGGAGAACTTGAGAGTTATTCAACGCAATCTGTTTCCTGTATGAACAAAAGAGAAGTTAGTTGAATTGAGAAAGAATATTATCCTGAGGTTGGATTTGGAAGGATGAGATACCCTGGGGATGATCAGGTCAGTTTCTTGATGAAGTAGATAGAATAATGGATAAGACTTAAGAGAGATAGAGGGAGAGAGTGTGAATGTGAGTGATCTTAGCCGAGGCTCCTTGGTTGCCCCCCATGTATACGAGGAGCTGGGTCTTCTTCTAGCCGTTGCTAATGTCTTCCCCTTCCCCATCCCCTCCCATTTTTTCTCCTATTTATCTCCTATATGTACAGGTCATTTGCCTTCTCGTGTGGCTGTGCTTCTTGGTTCGGCCTCTTGGGCTTGTCTTCTTTGGCCCATAGGGCTAGTGGCAACAACAATCAAAGCAAAAGTGACTCTGAGAATGGAATAAATTAGAAAATAGGGTAGCGGTCAGAATTCATTAGTGGTTATGATCATTGATTCACAGCCATGGTAAATCATTAGACCAATAAATAGACAATTTGGAGAACGAGTACTTCTCCCCAGTTTTGTTTGTTTCTTTCTCACTTACTTGGGTTTGTATGGTCTATGTTTTTTCTATTTTTTATTTTTGTGAATTTTTTTTAGAATGAGACTAAAAGAAAAGGGATTGACCCTGTACCCTCCTACCCTAGTACTGTTATCTAGCTGTCGATGGTCAGAATCGCTTGTCTTATTGTTTGTCATCAATGGGATAGACTTAACGGTGAAGGGTGAATAAATTCTGATAGAAAGAGTGGTCGCAAGTTCGAGGAAAATTAAAGTTACTAGGGTAGAGAGTGGTTGTTAATAGTAAAAATTAAAGACAAAAGAACTTACGTGAAACTGAACCAACTAGTTTGAAGTAAGACCTGGTCGTCGAGATTTCTTATTTGCAGATGGAGGATCAACCAACAAATAAAGAATTAATTAGCTTTTTGATTTAGATAATTAGATCTGTTTCTGCTAGTATACATTAATTAATTTCTCTTTGCAAATTTTAGAATAGGTTCAAACTGTTGAAATAGGCAGTGTTTGGGACGAAAACCAGTTTAGACCTCAAAAGCATCTCTTTGAACAAGTCAGACTATTTTATAGCTCCTCATTCAAAACCAAGTAACGTGTTGTTTTAGGTTTGGTTGTTCTCAATGGCCAAACATTTCAGTAATATTTTGACAATACTGTGTTCCCTTAAAGTCATTCAAGCTGTGGAAAACCAAATGGGAAATGTAGTGAAATTCGTGCATTCTCTCGTTGGATTGATGATGATGTGTCGCTTACAATCAAATGGTCCAAAGCTTGAAAACCAAGCGTTAGGCTCTCGTAGGTCGTAGCCTCGGACAAGACCACTGGGTTGCATTACGTCGGTTACCCGTCATTGCCATTTGAATCATCACATCCAAAAAATCTTTCTGCCAGTCAAGGTCAGCACAGCCAAGATGGTCTTTTCGTTCTTCCCATCTTATGGAGAATTCCAAGTGTTATAACTTTCTTGTTAACTCCAAGCCAATGGTCTGTTTCTTTGAAAATGATAGCACTCGCAATTAGTTATCTCCTTTAGCTTCGCATCACTAAGTAGGAACCTTTCAACTAAAACAATTCACTTTCTTCATGAAATTCTACTACGCATGGATACCCTCGTCTTCCTTACACCCACTTTCTTCTTAATCATCTCCATCTTCTTCCTCCTAAATTTTTTCCAAGTATCTTACTCCAAAGATGATGTCCACTTTACTTCATGCCCCCATCCATTTGACTGTGGAAACCTTGGAAATCTTTCATATCCTTTCTCGACCGATGATCGACCTGCATATTGCGGCTATGATCATGAAGTGTACAAGCTCAAGTGCATACCGAATCAGCCCCCTTATATAACTATCAGCTCCCAAGAATTCCAAGTGGTGCACCTCAATCAGACTCATGGTTTGATGACAATCCAACGAGTGGAATCCGAAGAAAATACCTGTCCTGAGGAGATTTTTACATATAATGTTTTTAATTATTCCGACACCGCCGCAAACATTACTCTTTTATACGGCTGCCCGAGAAGGGGATTTGCGGATAATAGTTTCACTTGCAAAAAGGATCAAAGTGAAACTTTTGCTGTGTTCGGTAACAATGATGAATATCATTGTAGGGGAAAAGTTGTTGAAGTCCCGGTTAAGAAGAAGGCTCGGGATGAACTGATTCGTGGAACCAGGGCTCTCGATAAAACTTTATTTGAACCGTTTGAAATGAGATACTTTGCATACGATGACTATTGCCGGCGATGCAAGAATTCCGGTGGCAGATGTGGTAGCAACAAGACTTTAACGGCTGTATTTCTCTGCTATTGTCGTGATCATCCATATCCAATTAAATGCGAACGTGGTATGCCTGCTTCTTACTTCTATTCCAATTTAACTCATTTGCGTCATTTTCCTAACCCTCCTTAGTTTTGATGTCAAGCCTAGCCATTGAATCCTTGTTCTTCATAATCAGATACACCGAGTCCTTTCTTTCAATGGAGGAAACCAATCGATGTTCGGTTGTCTTTTTTCTGCTTTTTCCATCTACTTTTCATGGCCGATAAGAAGCCAAGCTTTCGGTTTTAATGATCCAATTCTTTTGACGTTTAGTTCTTTGGTGGGCCTCCTTAAATGTCTGTTCCTGGTTTCATGATTAGGTTCCAGGTCTAACTTTTGATTTAGTCAAATGGTCCCAGGGTAGCAGCCTTGAATGGACTGTACCGGCCAACTTTCTGTGCGTCATGCACATCTTCTTTCTTTAACACCAAATTCCACACGTTTGGCCCAATCCTTACATGCGATTCCTCCGTTATGTTTACGTTCATATTCCCTTCCGCCTCCCACCATGACTATGAGCATCTTCTTCTCTTCACCGTGGCTTCTATTGCTTTGGTTCACCTTAACTCTGCGTCAATGCACTATATGTGTTTCTGCCTATGCTTGAACTATCATTTTTCCCCTTTCAAATGCAAAAGAGAGATTTCCCTTTTTCTTTCTGTTCAACCAACCAATATCTTTGGTTATATTAATTTTATGTAAAAAAAAGTGCCCCACCATTTGAGTTATGTTACACTTGGCCATCCTTTATGTCCCATTTAATACTCGGTAGGTATAGAGTGTTGTTATTCGTGTCAATGATATTTTTCTTTCAGCCAACTACAAAAGGGCAGTTTAGCCCATTCAGATCTAGTTCATTTTTTCATCATTATGACATCACCTTTACGAGCGATGTTGGTGTCAATTTAATCCAGGATTTTGGTCTTGAACACCATAATCTCGAGTTCCAATAGGAACTCAATTTCAGCTAGAAATTGTGACAGTCATTGACCTTCATTAAATCATTTCCAATTGGATTGACCACTCAGGATTACAAGAACAAAAGAAGTAGGGGCTCAAAGTCTAGAGGGCCTCTGCTAATTTAATTTGTACATCATCTTAACTTCATCGAGAGTGGAATCAAAGAGAAGAGAGAATGCTAGAGTACATCATTTGTTTCAGAGGGTAATTACTGGTCTGCAGGGAAAAGGGTCTATCACGATTTACAGGGGTATTTACGTCTTTCTTGGTGTAAACAACTAAAATTTCTTAGTCAAGGTTGTCTTTGGCAGTGGTTTTAAATCTAAGTTGGCTTCCATTAAAGCATTTAGAATTCTAGAGGGTAGGCGCCACCCAATGTTTGACAAATGAATAGTTTAGTTTACTGGCCCATAGAGTTCCCAAAATGGATGCATGAGATCAAGCAAGCTGCAACTTGAGTTGGAATGGTCAAAGTAGGTAGGAAGCTGTAGAAGAGACATAATCTTTTGCTTTTGCTTGAAATATTGTTTTGTCTTTCTCCTCCTTTGGGAACTCAAATCTTAATCAAATAAACAAATTAAAGCTAAAAAATACCGTGAACTTAGAAGGGAAATGATGATACCAACTCTATTGAAATTTATTCCTAACCGCTTCTTCCCATTTGAGTACCTTTCTTCTCTTCCATTCCATGCCATCCCTCGTTGCTTCCTTCTCAAATGGATCTACAGAACCTGTTAAAGTTTAGGACAGTTCTCTGTATTATTACCATCTTTCTCACCACCCTAGCAACTGAAACCCTGTCAGCGGACTCGCACTTTGAGGCTTGTATGCCTCGAAGCTGCGGTAATGGTCCCAATATAAGCTACCCTTTTTGGATTTCTGAAGAACAGGAATCCTATTGCGGTTACCCAAACTTCGAGATCACTTGCGAAGAGAAGAACCCGGTACTGGCGATTTCTGAGGATAGTTTCATCATCAAAGACATTTTTTACAACAACAATTCATTGCTCGTGGTCACTGCCGCTGTTAGTGAAGATGATTGTCCAACTCCTAGACAAAATCTTAGCCTTGACCGAACTGCGTTTAGTCTTAACCTTGTTAATGTCAACCTATCCTTTTTATATAATTGTGAGAAGCGACCAGAGTACCACACATATCCAGTAAGTTGTGCAAGCAATGCCTCCTTCCATTCCTTTGCTGTTTTCCACAAAGAAGGCTTGGAGAAGACGAACTATTCGTTAGATTCATGCCAGTCTTTGATTGATGCCCCAGTGTACATAAACGATGATGTTGATTTCGCTAGTTTGTTAGAAATGAATTACACTCAAGTTCTGAGCATGGGTTTCGTTTTGAACTGGACTGCACATAGTTGCAGCAATTGTAAGAGAAGTGGTGGGCGCTGTGGTTTCGATAATACTAGTGAATTCGTTTGTTTTTGCTCGGATGGATCTCATCCCAAGACCTGCAATGACGGTAATTCCATAGGATATTCCTTCCCCTGTTAAGTTTTAGTTTACGCTTTTGTGCTTTTCTCATTAACTCTACTTTAGAGGTAAGAGCCTAGTCATTTTATTTTATCAATCATCTTTCATTTTTGCTCTACAGCTTCATGGTAGGATTATAAGCATTTTATTTAGAAATGTTAAAAGACTTCTGATGGATTGTGTTCATTACTTTTGTCATATTCAAAACTCCCTTTTATTGCTCTGTTCTTCTGCTGCAAAACCGTTTCATTTCATTGAATTCTTAACAACAATCACATAAACGTTATCTTTCGGTCTATTTTAAGCTTTTTGAGATGGTTAATGATTGTGGTGATGCTCACCTGGGTCTTGGCACAGATCTAAATGATCTCCCAAGAAAACGCAGCTTCCAGATTTCATTTCCTTTTCTTTTTTTCTTCATGCTGGCTAAGGAAATAAATAGGTTGGAAGGATGGACAAATAGGCCTTCTTTTGTCTTTTTAGACTTCATATTGCCTCTTGAATCTAAAACTTACAGAATACAAAGAGCTTTTGGGACACTATCGGGTTCAAGTTGAAATGTTCTATTAGAATCTGATCATAAATTAGATCCAATAGGTTGAGGGTTCATTTCTGTTCTGATTTGGCGACCTTGTAATCTACTCAATCTAGAGTAATTAGTCCTGCTTGATGTATAGGATGTCTCAATGTGGTTGTCAATGTTGATGCTCTAGACTTCATTCCTTGAACGTACAATGGAATGAATTATGTTATCAAAGAAGCATGTAGGCTGTAGCAGACAAAAGTGTTGAAATTTCACCTATCTGGGAGTATTATCTTTTGCTGATGCTTTCTCTGACTTCTTTGTTTCATTTCTATCAATTTTTTCTATTACAGGCGGGGGTATTAACTGGAAAGCAAAGCTGGGCATCGGTAATAAAAAAAATCCCCTGATCCTCCTCTGTTCCATTCTTCTTTTCATGCAGTGTCTTGCTGCCTTTTTTTCCATTTTTTACCAGAATGATACAAAGTTTCCAAATCAAACAACACAGGTTTTGGTGCTTTGGTTGGAGGCATAATCATCACGAGCATTGGCTTCTTCTGCTGGCAGCGCCGCCACCGAGGAAAGGTGTTCTTTAAATCTTCTTTTGTATCCGGCAAGAGCTCTTCTGACCGCAGTGTCATGATGGATGCTGAGAAGGGTGACAGCTTGGCTGGCGTCCATCTCTTCAGCTATGAGGAACTTGAAAAAGCTACCAACAAATTTGATTCTGATAGGGAACTTGGTGATGGAGGCTTTGGAACTGTATATTATGGTAAGAGACTTTAATTCCACATGCTAGTTCGAATCATACGTTTGTTGAAACTTTAATTGTTCTTATATATCTTTCTTAACTAGGCAAACTTCGAGATGGCCGTGCTGTTGCAGTTAAACGCTTATATGAAAACAATTACAGGAGAGTTGAGCAATTCATGAATGAAGTTGAGATCCTAACTCGCTTGCGCCACAAAAATCTTGTCTCACTTTATGGGTGCACCTCGCGCCACAGTAGGGAACTCTTGCTTGTATATGAATATATTCCCAATGGCACTGTTGCTGATCACCTTCATGGTGAACGTGCTAAACCCGGTGCACTCCCTTGGTCCATTCGTTTAGAGATAGCCATAGAGACTGCAGAAGCATTGAGATTTCTGCATGCTTCCGATACTATCCACCGTGATGTGAAAACCAACAATATACTCCTCGACAGCAATTTTAGTGTTAAGGTTGCAGATTTTGGACTGTCTCGTCTCTTTCCAACAGATGTTACCCATGTTTCCACAGCACCACAGGGAACTCCGGGTTATGTCGATCCAGAATATCACCAGTGCTATCACCTTACTGACAAGAGTGATGTCTTTAGCTTTGGGGTTGTATTGGTTGAGCTAATATCATCCATGCCAGCTGTTGACATCACAAGGCACCGGCATGAGATCAACTTGTCGAATATGGCTATCAATAGGATTCAAAACCGAGCTTTGCATGAGCTAGTAGATCCATCTCTTGGGTTTGAATCAGACTACAAAGTTAGGAAAATGATAACTGGAGTCGCGGAGGTGGCATTCCAGTGCCTGCAAAATGAGAAAGACATGAGGCCGACTATGGAAGAAGTGCTAGAGGCTCTAATGGGCATACAGAATGAGGACTACAACAAAGAAAAGGCAGAAGACATGGATATTTCTGCAGACGAGGTTGGGTTGTTGAAGAGCGGACCACTGCCTTTATCTCCAGATTCTGTGATGATAAAATGGATTAGCGGCAGCTCTACAACACCTAGTATAAGTAACTGATTTCTCTAAAATTTCCTGGCATATAGCAAAGAGATTGTTTAACTGCTACCATCAATTGTTTAACTGCTACCATCAATCCATCCTATATTAAGAAGTTATGGGTGACTGTAATTTTTTTTCCATCTGTGCCTAGACCTTCGATGGCGAATGGGATGTAAATATTATCTAGGATAAGTTTTGCACGAAAAGGTCAGCTTTGGCACTTAAAATTTTCAGCTGATTCATGCTTTTCGATCTATTAATCAGTTGCATAAGTAAGTATTAATTGTTTAATTCATTATTTCATTTGTAATTTGGCAGGGTGTAGTGTAAGAGAGGAATCTATTCTTTAGTTTATTAGTCTTTTCTTGCACCTCACTATATTGCATTATATATGTCAGAAACTCTGAGCTAAGACTTTTTTTTTTCTATGTTTATCCCTTTCACTTGTACATATATGTATAAGTATTTATGTTGTACCCATGTATATGTATAATGTATTATATGTCTGTATGTATATGTGGTGCGACTAGAAAGTAAAAGATGAAGTGGGGCAGTTCAATTAACTGGAAATTTCTATTCTCTTGCTTAGGATTCCATACCTGCCTGCTTTGTTCACAGGATATTTTGCCAAGGCAAAGGCAGACTCCAGATTGGTTCATACATTTCTCGCTTGTTATATGAATTGTTATGTTTTCTGATGCTCAAAATTGATCAATAGCATCATTCCTCAAGTCAAGCCAAAGAAAGACCAGATTGTCAACAGAAAGAGGTTTTTCTTACTGTTTAGACTGTGTCCCAATTGGAATTCTCATCTAAAAAGTAATTGTGCAGTTTTTATGAAGAAGCTGAAATTATATAATGAAGGTGTTGGCGCATTCCGTTGAGAATTAATAATTAAAAATAAAAGAATATAATTAAAAATTAATAACATTTTAAAAATAAGAAAGTGATAAAAAATTGAGATTTATTAAGTATATAATTAGAAAAGTGACAAAATAAATTATTTTATTAATTATTTTTTATTTATATATATTTTTTATTTTATATATTTTTAATATAATTAATTATATTATAATTATTATAAAATTATAAATTCTCTCTAAATTTGAGACCTTCCCAAATTGGGACCTAAAGTCCTTGCTTGGGTGACTTCACCCGAGGGCCGGCTCTGATATTAACCGCCCTTCGTCGATCTTATTTCAGGCAGTCAGACAAATTATACGTGTACAACAAACAGTTAAGCAAGGCAAAGTGGCAAACTGACATGTTTCTTCCTGCTCAGGCCCCAGATATTTTTCTGGACGATATCTAATATAGAAGGATTAAAAAACAACCCAGAGTTCCCAAATGCAAGCATATTACCCAGCAAATTCTAGAGGATGATTAGGTTTTGCCATTTTTTTACATGTTCATTTGGTAATTGATAGAACTACTTAAGCAGCTGTTTCTCCCTCCACCCAAAAAGGACAAGAAAAAAAAGAAAAAAAAACAAACACAAGAATCATAGTATTGGAGCGGTACAGAGGTTTATTGGAGATCTTGTAGGGGTATATATGAAAGGTTTGGGTGGGATTTTTAGGGCATCTAAACTCCCTTCCAGCATAAATAACACCTCATTCATTGATGGCCTATGAACTGGGTAGGTCTGTATGCACCACAACCCTATTATTATCATCTTCTTTGCAATATCATTGTCTTGGCTGGTCATTACACCATGCAATCCTAGGTTGTTTCCTTGCTGGAGACGGTCGTAGACCCAGTGGGGATAATACATCTCACTACTATGATCTGCAGCAATATCAATATTTTTTCTACCTCCAACCATCTCTAGAATCATCATTCCGAAACTGTACACATCAGACTTGTGTGAAACTCTCCCGAAGTTCCTACAAAAGACTTCAGGGGCTATATATCCGGCTGTCCCTCTAGCATCCACCATTGATATAGCACTCTCTTTGGGACATGGTTTTGCCAACCCGAAATCAGAGATCTTGGGGCAAAAATCTTCATCCAAAAGGATATTATGAGGTTTTATGTCAAAATGCAAAATCCTTGTGTTGCAACCTCGGTGGAGGTACTCAAGCCCTCGAGCTATTCCTCTTGCGATTTCTTGCAATTTCTCCCATGCCAGGCGCCCCGAAGTGGAAACATTCTCTTTGTGTATGAACTTTTCAAGAGAACCATTGGGCATGAATTCAAAAATCAAAGCCTTTCTGTTTTCGGTGTAGCAATATCCCAGAAGGGAGACAATATTGACATGGGACGTTCTGCTAATACTGATGACCTCATTTATGAATTCTTCTCCATTTCCTTTGATTGTGTCAAGTTTAAGAACCTTCACTGCCACAAGACGGCCATCTTCCAGCTTTCCTTTGTAAACACTGCAGAAGCCTCCTTCACCCAGTTTCTCCCTGAATGAATTTGTCATTTTCTTGATATCAGAACTATGATATCTCTTTGGAGCGAGTGATCCGTATTTTTTGATATAAGCCTCAACATTTGGATCTTTCTTCATTTTCCTGTTAATCGTTTGGGACACCAGTATTATAGTTTTGTAGCCAAAAATGATGGCAAATGCAAATATCACTCCACTTACAAAGCCGATTCCTGTATCCAAAGAACTGATATAAGTGTTTGATGCAATAAAGAGATCTAGAGTTTAACAAAACAGTAAGAACTATATAATGTCTTAAATGCTGCATATGATTTGTCATAAACCAACTCAGAATGATAGGGAACTTACCGATGAATTTCGACACACGCCAATCTAGGTAGCCCCGCCGGCCTGTAAAACAAATAGCATAATAGAACTTAGAATCATATATAAACAAAAACAATATTGATTGAATGAGGAAAGTTGAAAGGCGTACCGTCATTGTTTGAAGATGGTGGGGATTTTGCAGGACTCATTCGCGTCATGGGGATGGTGAAACGAATATCGGCAAATTATTTATACCAAGAGGTAAAGACAAAGCAACGGCAAAGGATATCTAATGATTAAAAACTTGGAACTTCTCTAATGAACATCGACAGCTTAAACAAAAGTATGATGCTTCATTGAGTTTAGGGAGAAAAGTATGTACAATATTATGTCTTTATTTTCATTGGAAAAACCGTATAGTATTGACAAAGCTCGTCTGTGGATTACACTCTTGGAAAAATAAAAACTCAAGATTCTATGATTGGAATCAACAAACTAAAATCTTTTATCACAAAGTTTTATTATATTTTCGAAATTTATCATTTCTAATTCTTTTACACATTATTAGTAAAGACGAATAAAATGTTAAAAGAACAGTAGCATTAATACACGTCTGGAAATTATTTCATTATTGTTTTTAGTTTGCATTCTTGTGTTTCGATGGAGAACATATTTTTAAAATATTTGAAAAAGAAAAGATAATAAAAAAATTGGAATATTATCCCATAAAATTCAGTCGAATCTATTGTTAATTGAATCTACACTCAGAAACTTTCCAAGTCAATTTTCTGATGATTTAATTAAGGTTGGTTTTTTGTTTGCTTTATATGATGTACATATCAGTTATTATGGCCGCCTGTCACAATATTTTTACATTGTTCGTCAGTTTTATGTTTTTCATATACATACATAGACGACGATTAATTCAAAGAAATAAAATTTGAGGTGCACACCCTTTCATGTTTTTTTTTTTTGGTCAAACGCAAGAAATTGACAATGACATTAGCATGCCAATGATTTGCTTTGTTTGCTGCATACACTTACATTGTGTTTAATTGGACAAAGAACTTTAAATATTTTGAAAATGAAATTATTTAAAAATGCATCAGTGGTATTTATAATTGTATTGCTTGGATAATTCATTTTTAGAATGACATTTTTACTATTAAAAGTTCGTTTTTTTAGTACAAATGATTTTGGATTACACAATAAAAAATAATCCTATTTTATTCTATAAGTTTCACACATCAATCTTAAAATTTGAACTTGAAACTTGAAAATTGGTTTTCAAATTTTAACCTTTTGTAGTGTTCCCTTATAAATACTATTAATTAGCAAGTGTTATATATATATAAACACCTTTTGACTTTTGAAGTGTGATTCGAAACAAGTTATTTTTGGCCTTTAGAACCCCTTATCTAATTTCAAGAGTTTTAACAATTTCAAATTCTTTTTTACAAACAAGGTAATTTTATTTATATATTTTGGAATTTGAAAGCCTTGTACAAATGAAATCCCTCTAAGACATTTTAATTTCTAGCTTTAAAGGACTACAATCTCATATTTCGTATCCTATTCCCATATTAACATCTATTCTATTAATAAAGTCTTTGACTGACTTTGATATCGGAACTCAAATTAAATGATATCAATTCAGTTGATGAAATTACGTAAAAATTAAATGATAAATTCAAAAATTATGCATTATTATTAAGGGTATTGTAGAGGTTGGATTTGAATGTTCTTAAATTCATTTTTGTTGTACCTAACTACTTCCTTCATTCTATATAATCTCATGTTGACTTATTCTACCTCAACTCTTTTTTCTTTTAAGTGATTATAGCTGGCAAAATCTGACACGATTCGAGGAACCCCACTCAATCCATCTGAAATGATAACCGACTATATAACCCAATGATATAGTAAAATATATACTTTAATATGAATTCGAATTGACTTGAATTGTGATAACCTAATTAACTTGAAATAACTCAAAGCAAAGTTACTTGATATTTACCTTAACCTAAATATTTTAAGTAATTTAAAATTCGAGATGACCCGACATTTACGGCAAGGTAAACCCAATTTGACCTGAATTGAATTTATCCAAAACCTAATATGACCTAAATTGAATCAAAATCGAAAACCACATAAACCAAAAATATTCAAACATGCTTATATATCCAAAACTTTTGATAAATAAAATTAATTATTTAACATTTATTTTCAAGTTGAATAATATGAAAGTACATATGTTGGAAATAAATCAAAGAAACATGTAAAGAGATTAAAAAAATTACAAACTTTATTAACATATAAAAAATTTGTGTAAAACATAATTCCCTTATCCAAAAGAGATACATATAAAAGAAAAAAAAGAAGATTGAAAACCCACTTTCTCATAATCTCTTATTTGATAAGTATTCGGTTTGCTATAGGATAACTTTAATTTAATTCACTTATATTTTTTCTGCAAATTTTTTACATGGGTTCAAATTAATTACCTACTTATCTAATTATAGGAAAAGGAAAGCATGCAACAAAAATGATAAAGGGAAAGAAAAACTTATAATTATTATTCTATATCTATTAGACTTTTACTGGTTGAACCATTTTCTTTTTGCACTTCCTTTAGGCTTTTAGTTCAAAATTAATATAGATAATAAGGAAAGAAAAACTTATAATTATATGTTTAAAGGAAACAATCAATATTTGTTTTATAAAATTATAATCTTTAATGATTTTACTTTTTCAACAATGTCAAAATAAGAAGAGCCTTTTTACGGGGAGTGGATGAGAGTACTAGGAAGATTGCTAAAGTCAAATGGAAGATAGTTTGCCAACCTAAGAGATGGGGTGGTCTTGGAATAGCCAACCTTGTACATAAAAATATTGCCCTCTTAAGCGAATTGCCACGATCATAGTGCACTTTGGAGGAAGCTATTATGTGAGAAATATGGTGAAGGACCCTAGAGTTGGATTTCATCTAGACACCATAGAGGCTAAATGCCCAATGCATGGAGGGATATTGTTGAAAGGTAATAGGTAACAAGAGCTGTAGATGGGTCGTGGGGAATGGAAATAGGATTTTGTTTTGGAAGACGAATGGATATCGCACATCACCCTGATGGAAATCTTCCCTTGGCTTTTCACATTATGAGAGAGAAGAATGCCAAAGTAAAAGAGGCTTGGTTGGGAAATGGTGAATGGGATTTTGATTTTAGGCACCCTTTTTTTGATTAGGAGTTGGAGAGCCTTCAAGAACTCAGATCAACTCTTTAAGATGTGTTCCTTAATGAAAACGAGAAAGACTTTTTTATTTTGGAAGTAGATGTTGTTGAATTTCTTTATGCAAGTGTACATATTGCAACAAATAACATAGAAGTAAATAGAGTGTCGAATCCCACAGGAAATTGCACCAACTTAAGTTAAGTACTAAAATTGTAGCAAACTAATTCTATCCAAGTAATCAAAATTAAAAGATTAATTAAAAACTAAATTGAACTAACAAACTAGAGCTAATAGATGTAAAACAAAATTTACTAGAAAAACAATTGATTAAAAGCCTAGAATTATAATATCCTTCAAAAGTTCATCTAAATTTTCTTTTTCTCTCCAAACTTATTTCAAAGGATTCAGTTGCTAATCTAGAGTCTCAAATTATTTATGAATATCTGTCAAGGTACTCATAAAAATATCTCTTTTAATTAATTTACTTTATATCTATGAAAATTCAATTGAAGATAGATTCATTAAGTTTGTGCTCTAATCTTGGCTACATGCAACACATAGATATATGTCTATCTTATATGCAAATCAAATCAATAATCACTAAGTAAATTTGAACACATGCTATTTCATTAATGGCCTAATCTAAACTTCCTTCGTCAAGTTATATTTAAATATCCAAATAAATCTAATTGGTAATCAACCAATTAGAAGTATTAAACATAAAATTGGAATAAACAACTCATATTCCTTGAAAATAAGCAAAAGATAATTAAAGAATTCAAATTATACATCGAGTTTAATCATAATCCTAGAAAAAGTAAATTAGTTTATAATATCTACTAAAAACATCATCGAAAGAAAATTAACCATTAATCCAAATCAAAAGAAGTAAGAGAAGAATAAATGTAGAGAGAGAAATTAAGAATTGAATCTTTTGAATCTCTAATCTTTTCTGAATTCTCTTACTTTCTTACTTTTTTGTTTTTACTTCTTTTCTCTAGAATAGTGTTAAACCTCTAAAAATTGCCTTTAAATGCTCCTAAAAAACCCTAGTTTTGAAAATCTCAAATAAACAGATATTTTGGAAGCACATCCGGGCGTCGCGGCCTTCCCCCTTAGGTGCCGCGAATCTATGCTCTCGGGTGAGAGTATGGGAGCTTTAATCTTCACCAGTGCCATGGCTCTTCCTTCTTTGGTCCATTATCGTGCCTTGTTGCATATTGGCGCTGCAGCCTTAGTCTATTGAAGGCCGTGGCCTTCATTTCCTGATGCTACCTTGTGTAGAAACTACAACAATCTAGCCTCATCCAATATGATTTTCACCTTGATCAAATCCAAACTGAAAAACATGGTAAACATGAAAGGGTGTAGCGTTGTCTCTTAGCTTTCAAATGGCTCAAGAATCATATCAATTGGACTTCTGTAGTAAAATTTATTCTCAAAATACTTCAGTATATACAAACGAAGCTATCACCATCCTTGTATAGATTATCATCAAATATAGCCTTTCCATAAGATTTCTTACAAAAGCAATAAAAAAGATTAGCAATAACTAAACTTAAAGTAATTTAAAGCAATATAACATAAAATTAAACTAAAATAACTTAAACTAAATTACTCAACATGCATTGAGCTTAATTATAAAAAACAACTAAAATACTCAATTCCAAACTTAAAATCTCAAAAACTTAACTACTTAAGCCCCTAAAATTTGACATAATAACTTTATATAATAGAGTTATTAGTAGACAATATAAGGCGATTCTTAGTAAAAACAAAACAATGAAACTATTAGGAGGGAACTCGCATCAAGATGGTAATGGTGTTTAACTCTCATCCATTTGGGAGTTCATCGTTCCTCCCAAAGTTCAATGCTTTTTATGGTTAATGGTATTGCATAGCATCCCTACGAAAAGTTTCGTGAAGGCTAGGGGCATTTCTTTCTATCAGGAGAATCTTATATGTGCTTGGCTTGGTCTTGTGGAGGATGACTGCCACCACATCCTACTTCATTATATTTTTTTTTTTGGATTTTGGTGTAGCATTTTTTATTGGTGGGGATTCAAGTGGGTGTTACTAACTTTTATATCACAAGTGATTTTATTTTGCGAGGATTTTGTATCTAAAGGTCTTCATAGGAGATGGATGTTAGTGGTAGTGCCACAT
This sequence comes from Theobroma cacao, assembly GCF_000208745.1. Classification (NCBI taxonomy): domain Eukaryota; kingdom Viridiplantae; phylum Streptophyta; class Magnoliopsida; order Malvales; family Malvaceae; genus Theobroma; species Theobroma cacao. The sequence continues at coordinate 2,664,761 of NC_030852.1, forward strand.
TTTGGTCTTTTTGGTTGGCTAGAGACAACTTGAGTTTCAATGATAAAAATTGGGAGAAAAAGGAAGTGATCTTTATGATTAAAATGTGGACAAATTTTTGGATTAAAGCCATTGAGACTGAAGAAGAAGTGAATGACATTGGTTGGTGGCCTACGCTTAAGATATCTAACCAGGCCAATAGTCACTAAGGAACTTAGGGGAGGGGTGGAATGCATCCCCTCTAGAAAAAGTGGATTAAAATTCAATGTGGACAATTCAGATAAAGGACAACAAAGGCTAGGGGTTTGTGTGGCTGGGGGGGTTCTTTGAGATACTAAGGGTGCTATAGTGTGTCTTTTCTTTGGCCCTTTATGGGAGCTTGAGTCTAATCATGCATAAATTTATGCTATTAAAAATGCAATACAATTTTTTGCCTAATCTTCTTGGTTTAGACTTAAATCTTTAGTGATAGAATCAGATTTTTGTGTTGTTCTTTCTTGGATAATTAAACCAGATGATAGGCCATGAGCACTGTGGAGGGTATTTTCTGATATTGACAGCTTATAGCTTTCTATAAATCTTTAGGGAGATAAATTTCTTTGTCAATTCTTTGAAAAAATAAGAGTCGTTCGAAAGTCCATGTTTAATGCTTGTTGGTGATGGAGTTTCAAATTCTACTACTTGATTTTCTGAATGATCTTATGCATGGTGAACTCTTCCACCATGGAAATGGAGCTGCTGATTTTACCCTTTCAAAATTGACGTTGTAGCTCTTTTCATGTAGGTTGTGTTGTTGCCTTTCCTCTATGGAAATTATTCTATTGTTTTTTCCCTCCATGATAGGTATCTATCCTTGTGGATGATGTTGGTTGGAGATGTTCCTTGACTACTAGGTAGATTGTCAAGAAATGTTAATGATCAGGGGAGCATTTTATCCATGGGCACGCAAATGTTGACTTTTACATAAGGGGTGAGCTATGGCTACATCAATCCTGGTTTCTACCATTATAGAGAGAGTTAATGGCAAGTTCTTTTACTCTAATGAGCTACTGGCAGGTTCTTTTCATGACTATTATGAGCTACTGGTAGGTTTTTTTAGCTGTTTGTATTGCCTTATAAAATTGTACTAGTTGCTTTTCTTTGGTTCCTTTTTGTATAGGGCAATTTTATTTGTATATATATCATTCCTTTCTTGCTCTTGGGATTATTTTCGAAGGGATGTGCCATCCCTATTACCTTCCAAAACCTTATGTGCATATTCTCACTAACATGTGCTTCACTAGGTGTTCTTAGGTGAACATTTTTTATACCATTTCAAGGATTTGAATTGTGAGGTGTTTAAAACCATTTTATTAATACAATTGACTTGTTTTGAGCTAAAAAAAATGTCAAAATAAATATAAATATTATATACTTTGAAAATGCACATATCACGATAATGATAAGAAGATGGAATCTACTATGGTTGATCTTGGAGGAGAAGACATGTATGGCTTAGGTGGAATCCGCAAAGCTTCTATGCTCCCTTCCAACATGTCGATCACCTCAGTCATTGAAGGCCTATCTAGTGGATTTGTTTGTATGCACCATAAACCAACTAATATCATCTTCCTCGCAATCTCAGTTTCTTCTCTAATCATAAGGCCTAGTAATTCTGGTTTGATATTGCCTTGCTCAAGACGCTGATAAATCCAATGAGGAAAATATATTTCACTGGTTTGACTTACCTTGACATTTATGTTCCTTCTTCCTCCAACCATCTCTAAGATCATCGTTCCATAGCTATAGACATCTGATTTATACGAAACACCTCCAATGCTTCTACAAAACACTTCCGGAGCTATGTAACCAATTGTGCCTCTAGCTTCTAACATTGATACAATACTCTCTTTCCTGTTTGATAGTTTTGCAAGCCCGAAATCAGAGATTTTTGAGAAAAATTTTTCATCTAGAAGAATGTTATGAGGTTTTATGTCGAAATGCAAAATCCTTGTGTTGCACCCACGATGTAAGTACTCAAGCTTTCAAGCTATTCCAATTGCAATTCGATACAATTCGTCTGATGTCAAGTGTCGATGGTCCTTCACATTAGTATTGTCTTTGTAAATGAATCTTTCTAAAGATCCATTGGCCATGAACTCATAAATCAAAGCTCTTTTGTTACCTTCTAAACAAAATCCTCGAAGGGTAACAAGATCTAGTAGCTTCCCTTTGTACACACTTCCATAACCACCTTTCCCTAGTGTTTCTTTAAACGAGTTTATCATTTTCCTGACATCTGAACAACTGTATCTTTTGGGAGCTAAAGTTTCATTAGTTTTTAAGAAAGCTTCAATATCCAGATCACTCTTTGTGAACTTCTTGAGAAAACCCATTGTTGTAATGTATAGGCTCTTTCTTTTGAAACACATTACAATGATACAGGTGATCAATAGACCCATTCCTGCACTAACTAAACCTGCCATGAGTAGAAATAAGAGAGAAATCAAGTCAAGGGGCAAAAAACTGGGATGCTCTGTTAGAAATTCGTCATTTTAACCATGGCATAAAGAATAACATTTTCATCTCCCCTCAAAATAAATATATATAACATATATTTAAGGCTAATATGTACTTAAGCATGCAATGATGTTTGGATTTCATGTAGTCTTTGCGTCCTCTTCTCCTGTAAACGGATTTTATGTGCTTTTAAAATACTTATCCCTTTTTACCATGAACAACTCAGTTGGTCCGATAAATGTGAAGAATTTCAAACATATGTAAGATTCTCCCATGGATGTAACGATATATATATATATATATATATATATATATATATATATATATATATATATATAACTATATCAAGAATGATCATTTAATGGGATATAAAAGCAAAATATATTTTAAATAATAAAACTAAAAATTGATCTTATATGAAAAGTAAAATTTATATTTTATATTTATCTGTAACAATTAGCGTTACATCTTTTGCTAGTTCCTCATTCTTTTATCAAGAATATATTTTATTTTAATCTACTTTTTTACAACTTTTGAGGGAGAAAAATTAGAGTAAAAGTAACAATCAAACATAGTCTTTACAAAACTACTTAATTGTTCAAATAGTATTTATAACACAAAAATTGTTAAAAGGTTCACAGAAAGAATTTCATGAATGAAGGATAATAATAGTAATTTTTGGTAACTAAAATATATAAAAAGAAATTAAAATTTTTGTAACACTTGTTTTTTTAACTCTCACCAATCTTTATTCACTATTTATTACCATTTTTCACTATCAATTATCAAGAAAGGGAAGACAAAGGAAAAAGGAAAGAAAATTAGTTAAGAGTATCATACCTATGATAAACTTTACTCGAAGAAAATGGGAACTGCGTCCTGCAATTAAAAAGGTTACTTTAATTAGATTAATTGCAAATCACATCAAACTATTTTACTAGTATATTTTCTTGTTTATGCACTTATTTATTTATTGTATTAAATAGAATAATAATAAATATTTACAAGTACTAACACAAGAGGAAAAAAAGAAAAAGGTGGGTGCTTTGACTCTTACATGCTGTACTTGACACATTCAAAGTAGACATCTAATTTAAACCAAACAATATATTTGTGGAACATGGCAAAAGCATGCCCCAATTAGTTATAAGTGCAGCTTCGCTTTTCCAAAAAATAATTAGTGTGGACTAGAGATAAGGTTACGTGCCACATTTAGTAATAATTAGCATTTTGTAATATCAAATGCCACTTTTTTTTTTCTTAAAAAGAATAAGAAAAGGAAAAAAGATGTTATCATTGGAGGCCGATCATGATCATCGGTCCATGATCTGTTTGCATTTGAGCTTGTACGCTTCACGATCATAGCCGCAATATGCAGGCCGATCAAGATCATCGGTCCAGAAAGGATATGAAAGATTTCGAAGGTTTCCACAGTCAAATGGATGGCCGCATGAAATAAAGTGGACATCATCTTTGGAGTAAGATACTTGGAAAAAATTTAGGAGGAAGAAGATGGAGATGATTGAGAAGAAAGAGGGTGAAAGGAAGAAGAGGGCATCCATGCGTAGAGGAATTTCATGAAGAAAGTGAATATTTTTAGTTGAAAGGTTCCTATTTAGTGACGCGAAGGTAAAGGAGATAACTAATTGCGAGTGCTATCATTTTCAAAGAAACAGACCATTGGCTTGGAGTTAATAAGAAAGTTATAACACTTATAATTTTCCATGAGATGGAAAGAAAGAAGAGATCATCTTGGCTGCTGACCTTGACTTGCAGAAAGATTTTTTTGGATGTGATGATTCAAACGGCACTGACGGGTAACAGATGTAATGCAACCCAGTGGCTTGTACGAGGCTACGAGAGCCTAACGTGTGGTTTGCAAGCTTTGGACCATTTGATTGTAAGCTACACATCATCATCAATCCAACGAGGGAATGCACGAATTTCACTACATTTCCCATTTGGTTTTCCACAACTTGAATGACTTTAAGAGAACACGGTACTGTCAAAATATTACTGAAATGTTTGGCCATTGAGAACAACCAAACCTAAAACAACACGTTACTTGGTTTTGAATGAGGAGCTATAAAATAGTCTGACTTATTCAAAGTGATGCTTTTGAGGTCTAAATTTGTTTTCGTCCCAAACACTGCCTATTTCAACAGTTTGAACCTATTCTAAAATTTGCATAGAGAAATTAATTAATGTATACTAGCAGAAATAGATCTAATTATCTAAATCAAAACGCTAATTAATTCTTTATTTGTTGGTTGATCCTTCATCTGCAAATAAGAAATCTCGACGACCAGGTCTTACTTCAAACTAGCTAGTTGGTTCAGTTTCACATAAGTTCTTTTGTCCTTAATTTTTACTATTAACAACCAGTCTCTACCCTTGTAACTTTAATTTTCCTCGAACTTCCGACCACCCTTTCTATCAGAATTTATTCACCCTTTACCGTTAAGTCTATCCCATTAATGACAAACAATAAGACAAGCAATTCTAACCATCGACAGCTAGATAACAGTACTGGGGTAGGAGGGTATAAGGTCAATCCCTTTTCTTATAGTCCCATTCTAAAAAAATTCACAAAAATAAAAAATAAAAAAAAACATACACTATATAAACCCAAGTAAGTGAGAAAGAAACAAAGAAAAATGGGGAGAAGTACTTGTTCTCCAACTTGACTATTTATTGGTCTAATGATTTACCGTGGCTGTGAATCAATGATCATAACCACAATGAATTCTGACCGGTACCCTATTTTCTAATTTATTCCATTCTCAGAGTCACCTTTGTTTTAGTTGTTGTTGCCACTAGCCCCATGGGCCAAAGAAGACAAGCCCAAGAAGCCGAACCAAGAAGCACGGCCACACGAGAAGGCAAATGACGTGTATATATAGGAGATAAATAGGAGACAAAATTGAAGGGGAAGACATTAGCAACAGCTACAAGAAGACCTAGCTCCTCGTATACATGGGGGACAACCAAGGAGCCTCGGCTAAGATCACTCACATTCACACTCTCTCCCTCTATCTCTCTTAAGTCTTATCCATTATTCTATCTACTTCTTCAAGAAACTGGCATGATCATCCCCAGGGTATCTCATCCTTCCAAATCCCACCTCAGGATAGTATTCTTTCTCAATTCAACTAACTTCTCTTCTGTTCATACAGAAAACAGATTGCGTTGAATAACTCCTGACCTGGTGCCTCTCATAATGTAACACTAATTCATCTCTAATACATAGTAAAATCAAGTTCTCCTGAGTTAATTTCACTCCGACCTAGGACTATGTAGTAATTTGAGTACTAGCATGTGATCAACTTGCTCAAGTAAGCAAAAGTAGATCATTATTTTATGCTATGCCTAGGACTTATTAGGATCACCTTATCAGGTTTCCTAATCTTGATTAAAGTTTTTGGTTCTACGTTAAAAATGTGTAACACAAGGAAGAAAGATGCACGCTTTGACCCGAAGGCTGGATTGAATATGTCTAGTGGCAAATTTCCAGCTCCTACTCTTGTTGACTAGTTCAAAGCAGACAAGAAAATTGAACACCAGAACTCCAAAGGCAGAGTGGACTAAATAGAATCAAGTATCACAAGAAATAATTAGCATTTTGTCATTTCCTATATCATTGGACAGCGCCATTACGGCTCATAGGGTTATGCGAAGTTACCGAAATATAGCAATCTAATTGATGTGAATTGAATGAATATAATTAACTTGAGTTTTGTCCTTTTTTTTTTTTAATGCACTGTTGAAAAGAGGGGGTGGGGGGTGTTCATTGGGAGTTAGGGCCTGCGATCAAGACTAAAGGCAAAATGCATATGTTGCATATAAGCCTGAAGAAGAGTGGGGTTAAAAGATTGTGCATACCCGGATAAATGCAAATAGGATGTTCAGGTGAACTCAAAATTTCGCATTTCCCTCGCCGGCTGTTGCATGCTGAACAGAAAATTTCAGCAAGATTATACTCCACATCAAATCCTTTTTCCCAAGCTTCAAGCCTTTGCGGCGTTTGATTCTGGAGTTCAGCAAAAGCGCTCTGATTAACCTGAACTTGGATAGCAGTATCACAAGAATCACTTAAGTCTCCATACCTAGCCCTCTCAACTAAATCATCCGCATAGAAAGAATATAAATCTTCGGTGCATCGAAATGGATTTGGATTTGGACTTGATGGTATTGATCGGCTGCAATTGTAAAAGAAAGTAAGGTATCGATTTGTTGGAGAACAGCGCAAGAAAGGGTTATCCAGAGTTACATTCGTCGGATTTTCAGGACAAATCTTTTCCCACAAATCGTTTCGAGCAATAGTCATTGCATAAGTGAAGTAATTTAAATAAATCATTCGGAATTCATATCGACCAATAAGTATGACAGGCTTCCCATCATCACATTTCGTCAACCTGAACCCTTCTTGCTTACAGAGCTGAGGGCGATCGTCCGTCCAAAAAGGACACGTGAGGTTTTTATGTCTCCACAATCAAAACGACTAAAACACTGCTCAAAGTTTTCATCATCTTGGCAGAATGATATTGGGAGGGAGAATAAACCGATCAAGAAGAAGGTGAAAATGTAGATAGAAGGGGTTGAAAGCAACAATTGGGAAATCATTTTGAAGTTCTCAAGAGAGAAGAATTGGTATTAAACTGAAATATTATGTAATCTTTCCGATATAAAATTTAAACAAGCAGACTATTCTCTTTCACCAAGAAAGGAAGATAAGCTGTTAGAATTTTCTAGGAAAGAGAGGCAGAGATAGCAATAGTTGTTGTCTTTGACCTGCACGATGGTTGGTTGACAGACGCAAGCACTAAAATAAACAGAGTTAACATCGAATTCATATTTTAACTTTCAAGTAGCATATTAAAATTCCTTAATATTCATAAAACAATATATCGATACAACGTAAAATTTTATGTATCATTAATTTATTCTTAATTCAGGATTTATCATAGTAAAAATTTAGAACACAAAAGCTCACATTCCTTAATCATGATTTGACAGCAATAACATACTAATCAGGTTAACAGATGACATTTAGTGCACTATAATATTCCTCTTTCTTAATCTACAACTCTCCACTTTCTGAGATAATTTTTAATATTCTTATGAACAAGAGAGAAGACTTAACCTCACTTTTATATAGTGAATTCTTAATCCCATCTTTAATAAGAATTTATGGTTTCCTACCTAGGTCTACACTAATAAGCTAACAAATAACATGGGAGTCTAGCCCACTTTATCATATCATATTATGGACTATAATAGTATCTCTTTTCCTACACTAAATTAATTAACTTTAGTTTGACTTTGAAAAAAAAAACCTAATATAAATTAAAGAATGTAAATTCACATTTTAATTATTCAAAAATATCTAACAATCTCTAATGTGAACTACATTATTTAAATTCAATTTTTGAAAACACATTATTTTTATTGAAAATGACAAATAAGCTAAGAGAACTTTAAACTTTATGAGTTCAATTTAAAAAACAAACTGCTCTTGAGATCACTCCAAAAGATTTTTCTATCTAGTAAACTTTGTGATATAGAAAAATAAAAAGTAACTACATCTACCAAGATACAAAGTTGATTATAGACATTCATTTTATCAGGCGTATTTTTTTGCCAATTTTAGCATTAAAATTTCCCATACAATTGAAAAATACAAAAAAGAAATACAAAATCAAAAAATAAAGAAAAGAAAAAAATAAACCAAAAACAATATTAAAGAATAAGAAGAAGAAAAAAAAGAGAATTAGCTCACACTGAGCCTAGTTTAGAGAATAAAACAACAATTATTTTTTTAATTGTCAACTACATATATCCTACTACTAGCTTTGTAACAAAGCCATTTATTTACTTCTTTTTTGGCCTAGCTTTTTACTTACTCGTGTGTATATTTGTTTGTTTATGCACTTATTTATTTATAGCATTAAATAAAATAATAAATATTTACAAGTAATAAATTAATATTTTTAATATAAGGTAACAATAAACTTGATAAGCGCTTGTGTCTTACCTTTTAAAAAAACGCAACACAAGAAGAAAAAAGGTGTGACCTTTTGTAGACACCTAAAAAAATTAATTAAAAAATTAATTAAAAAAATTAAATTGTAATAAGATAAAATATAAAATAAAATAATTAAAAAAAAAGGGGAGAGAAGGAATGGCTGGGCGTACGCCCAGCCATCCCTTCCCCAACCACCATGCATGATGGGGCTCTGGCCACTAACTCCTTGGTGCTAGAACCCCATCACCGGGTTGTCCAAATTTTTGGACAACCCAGCTTTTAAGGACACCACCTGAAAAACCAAAAAGGGGAGGAGATCAAAAATCCAAAAAAAAAATCCTAAATCTACCAGCAAACTACCTAGCCACAAGCAAAAATAAAAAAAACAACAATAAAAAAAACAAAGCACAAAAACAGATATATAAAAAAAATGAGAGAGGGCAGGGGGCTAGGATTTGGATTCGAGTTGGTTTGAGTGAGAGAGATTGGTGAGCTTTGAGGGAAGGGTTAGATATTTGGAGTGCCGGCTAAAGGAGAGTGGAAGCCAAAGCTTTTCGGGGCCGGTATACCGGCCACCGATAAGGGAAATGGTAAACCCAGTTGGGTCACCGCTGACCGAGGCAGGGAGTGCCAGATCCGTCGATCGGAAGGGAAGAAGGCTTCAAGGGAGAGAGAGAGGCTGAAGTCTCACTGATCTAGGTGAGGAAAACAGTGGAAGCGTTGGCCATAAGAGAAAGAGAGAGAGAGGGAAAAAATTTTAAAGAGAAGGCAGAGAGGTCGGCGGCTAGAGAGAGAAAAGAGGGCAGAAAAATGAGAGGAGAAGAGAAAAAGAAAGCTTAAATACTTAGGTTTAAGGTCTTCAAAACGACGCCGTTTTGGAGGAGCACAAGCTGTCAAACAAACACTCCAACGGTGCGTTTTGGGCTCAATTTAGTAGACCTAGGAAGTCAGATCCAGTGCAGCAGACTCGGGCTTTTTGTGGGTCTCCGAATTGGGCCAATCGCAACCCAACAAGGTATAACTCTTCTTTTTTTTTTTTTTGCTTGGGTTTGTTTTAGTTAGTATTAGGTCTAGCCCACTTTAATTAAAATGCATTTATTTTTTTTAGGAAAGAAATATATATATATAATATGAATACTTATATTTAATATTAAAAATCAAAAAAAAAATAATGATAGTAATAAAAAATAATAGTAAAGATGCATAGTTTAGAGAAATATATATATATATTAAATATATATATAACTA
>NC_030852.1:2674528-2687532 GCF_000208745.1 Theobroma cacao
ATATATATATATATATATATATATATATATATAATAAGAAAATTCATAATAGATTTAGTTTGTTTTTTTAAAATAAATATAGTAATAATGATAAGTAAATGAAAAGAAATAAAAAAAATAATAATAAAAATAAAATAAAATAGTAATAATAATAAAAATAAAAAAAATGAATGAAATGATTATTTGAAAAATTTCACCTATGAGAGGTAAAGAGTTGCCTCTTCTAAGTGGATTTTTTTTTTGAATGCGAAGTTCGAGACAGATTTTCAACGAAGCATCAGGATAAATCCGAACTCCAAATTTCAATACCCATCAACTCAAATAATCGTTGCTAAAATAATAATATATATTGAGAAAAGTAAATCTACACAATATCACATTTAAATCTAGGTTAATGTAGTCAGTTAATTAGCAAATAAATATCATTAAATAAAATTAAGTTAACCATTAATTTAATTAATTGTTTATTTGATTAAAAAAGGAAAATAATACATAAGATGGAATATTAATTCACTATGCTAGTTAAAGAATATAGATTTAAATAGGAAACTCTAAAAAATAATAATAAATAATTAAGTAACACTAAGTATATAAACAAGGTGATAAATATTTAAATACATAGTTGGGTGAATTATGAATCACCTAAGTCAATAAACGCGTGCATGTAGACATCAGCATTTTATCCTGTCATAGCATGTCACATTTATTTTGCAAATGGCGCGGGAATCCCGATGATGGGATTTCCCCGAGGAGCTTGTAGAGACGAGTTCTTCCGGGGATATCTCTAGGTGAGGAAAATCTCGAGACTTCACCAAAGCGTTGGGATGGTCTTCGAATGATTTTCCAATAAAAGATTACCGACTCCATTATTTAAAATAAACAAGTCATGACATCATTTTATGCTTGCATCATGTGCATACGTAAAACCAAATAAAAAAACTCAGTCAGTCAATTTAATAAAAATTTAATTAATAAGTAGGGATTAAATTAAAAGTAGGCTATATTAAGATAACTTAAGATTAAATGGTACCGTTCGTGGAACGGGCGCCACGGAGGTGCTAACCCTTCTCCGTGCGTAACCGCACTTCAGAACCCATCTCTAAAAATGTGGACCAGTTCTCGTTCTTTTGACGCACCTAAAATTAATTTAGGACTTCGTCGATTAGAATCAGATTAATAAGTGACCAATCACACCTATAGAAAAAAAATTGGTGGCGACTCCTAAAGCATTTTAATTTTCGCCTGCGTTTGGCGATCGGGTTCCTGGACCCGCACGTTACGACAGATGGCGACTCCATTGGGGACTCGATAGTTAAGCCATTAATTAATCATAAGTTATCTTAAGCCTTAAATAATTTGTTGTTTTCCCTAGCCTTAATTTTGCATATTTTTGTTTAATGCATTCAGTTATTTTGCTATTATTACTTCACTGTTTTTAATAATTGTGGAAAATTTAGGATAAGAGGAATGCGAAATTATTAGTCCAAGGTCAGTATATTCATTCTCACACAATACACATCTTGCATTCATGCATAAGCCTTCCACCCAGACTTTGTCCTTAATTAGGAGCGAGTTAAGTAGCTACGCTCTCGTGAGGTGATAACCTCCGTATGGGCTAGTGAAGACTCCCACTCAGATCGAACCTAGTCCGTTTGAAGCTTGTAATGGATGAGGACCGGAGTGCCTTACTAGTTCGTGTGGGCCACAGTGAGGAGCGATTCGGGAACTTTTAGCTCCATTTTCAACCCAAGCTCAGCATGTAGAATACCGAGAGTGACCTTTGCTTAGGTAGAGCTTCACCCGTGAGAATATACCTTTTGACTAGGTACACATGAAGGAATTTTCATAATCCCCTTGTTCTAAATTCTTCTCCGCAAGTAATAAAGGTATCAGGTTATTAATTACTTTCATTCATCTTTTGGGAATTCTTGTTTATGGTGGTAACTTGAATTTTTTATCATATGCATATTTGCATCATAATAGAAAAAGTATTTGTCACCTGACAACCATTAACAGAGTAGATCCAGTTGCATACATGGAGTCATCATGGCCATCCTCAAGTTTCGATGGAATTTATGAAGTGACTCAGCATATGGTGAGTGCCCAACAAAGTGAAAGAGATTGCTTGTCAAAGGATCAGTTCTCATCACTACCTGATAGGGTCCACCTTGATCTTAAACAGAACGACTTCACCGATTTACTCAACATATGGGATAAGTGGGGGGCTACCACTCGGGCAAATTTCGATAGGAAATATGGCCATATAACTCGACTCTTTAAGGTCTAGATAGATGAATAGTTGTTAAAGGCCATTGTGCAATTTTGGGATCCGTCGTATAGATGCTTCGTGTTCAATAAGGTGGATATGGTCCCCACAATCGAAGAGTACTCGGCTCTCCTACAATGAAAGATCTTGATAATCCGAACAAGATATATTGGAGAGGACAAAAGACCGGACACAGGCGAAAGTTAGCCAAGATGATGGGTATTACCTCGGCAGAAGTTGATTAGAACCTAAGGAAAAAAGGGGACAATGAATGTATCCCATGGAGTTTTCTACGTAGCTATATCATGAAGCATCGGGACACCAAGCAAAGACAGCTTGTGATGGCCTTAGGAATTTACGGGCTAGTGATCTTTCCCAAAGTCTTGGGACATATAGAGGTCGGAATTATAGACTTCTTCGAGCAAGTCATCAACAAGGCCAATCCTTCACCCTCTATTCTAGCGGAAACTCTCAGATCACTGAATTACTGTCGAAGAAAAGGGGAAGGACAATTTGTGGGATGTGCACAGCTTCTTTCCATCTGGACAGTAAGTCACTTTGAATGCAAGGTCGATAAGTTCATAAAGCCATTTCATCTGCAAACCGCCCCTATCAGAGAATTTTGTGAGAGTGAATGGCCAGAAAATAGGACTAAAGAGCAATAGATCTCTAGACTTCGGGAACTCATGAGTGTGGAAGTAACATGGAGAGCTCCGTGGATGCCGCATCACCCGGTCTTGTACAAATGCAGAAATGAACCTTGGGTACCGTTAATGGGGCCATGGGGAGCAATCAGTTACTCCTCAATTATGGTGAGAAGACAATTTGGGTCAGAGCAGTTTGTGCCGATGACACACCGACTTAATACTTTGGAGTTTGCTTATGGAGAGCCGAGTTTTCTGAAAAGGATTGAGGAGATTGAGCAAGCTTGGAAGAAAACCAGCCGAGTTGATCAAGGGAGGTACACCGATGAAGTGACTACCAGATATCAGATATGGCATGACCAACGAGTTAAGGATGTGGTATATCCAAAAGAAGATGCACTGCGTGGCCTATTTGATCCAGAACCACGAGACGCTTTGCTCGAAAGTGAGTTGGCTCGAAAGAAGTCCGAAGCTGAAAATGCCAGTTGGAAGCAACGGTATGAAGACCTCCAAAAAGGGTGTGAGAAAATGATAAAAGAGGTAATTGAACAAAGAAAGAAGGTCCGAAAAATAGAAAGGAAGTATGAGAGCCTGAATGATAAGTTTTCTGCCACAACCAATGAACTTTAAAGGGAAATACAAGTGAGAGAAAATTGAGGCAATGAACTTCAAGCGCACAATGATGGACTAAGAAGTTAAGTGCGATTCCAAAAAGAGTCCATCCAATTACTAAGACAGGAGTATGAAGAGCTCGAAGGGGTCATGACGACTTATCAACAGGAATATGAACGCCTCAAGCAACAGAGCACCAGAATTCAAGAGTGGGGTGAATCTTACAAATAAACTTATACAGAGAAACACGACCATATGGATTACTTGGTTTGGCAAATGAGGGAGGTGGCTTACAAGGCGAGAAGCATGGCTTGGAAGACGGACATATTAAGGAGCTAGGTCTTTTCTGTTGGAAAACAAGAGCAACAGTTGATTAAGTATTTAGATGAGGTGTATAGCCATTATAATAAGATTGGTGAATATTTCTAAATGACTCCTGAGTTGTAATCAAAGACAAATATCTTATGCAATGGATGACTTTGTTGTTGGGTGTCATGTGACGAATACTTTTAGTACATAATCTTTCATACATGCATAAATCATCATTTCATGACAATAAGTATTTTCATCTAAAAATAAAGATAATGGGTTCATTTTTTCATTCATGCATCGAATACTCATCTAATTCATGTTTATGATCAACAATAAGGTCCAAAATAGCTCGACCACCTAAGCCGAGTGACCAACGTGTTCATAATACATGTCAGCGAGCAAGGATCATGGAAGAAGAACAAAGAGAGCGAATGGACAGAATGGAAAGAGCTCAAGAAGAAATGAGAGAACAGTTAGCAAAGATGATGGAATTGATGATGAGTTTCAGTAAAGGAAAAAGAGTGATTGAAGAGCCAACTCTGTCAGAAAACCCACTAGCTCAAGATAGTGGAAACCAAAGGGATGATCCACCCTATCCCCCAGGGTTCACTCCACCACATGCCTAAACCTCTTAAAGGGTCCACCCTCAAGTGATGCCATCCGTTTATTACAATGCACCACCCCTGATGGGCCATCAACCGACTCATGAGCAATTTGGGCCATATTCTGGGATAAATCCTGCTGAACCAATACACGTCCCAGATTTAGACTATCCAAAAGAGCAAGAGAAACTAACAAAGGACTCGTCACAAATAGGAGAAAATGAAAAAGATCAGAAAAAGTACGATTTGTTGGAAGAACGTCTTCGTGCTATCGAAGGAGTTGATAGGTTTGGTACCATGGACGCAACCGAGCTATGCTTAGTGCCAGATGTATTGATCCCTGCCAAGTTCAAGGTTCCGAAATTTAAAAAATATGATGGAACAAAGTGTCCCATGGCACATATTACCATGTATTGTAGGAAGATGGCTGCATAGTCTCACGATGATAAGTTATTGATCCATTTTTTCCAAGACAACTTGACTGAGTCAGCTGCTCGGTGCTACGTACAGCTAGATCGAAATCGTATTAAGACTTGGAAAGACCTAGCAAGAGCCTTCATAGCCCAATACAAGCATGTGGCTGAATTAACCCCTGATCGGTTGTCATTGCAGACTATGAAAAAGAAGCAAAGTGAGAACTTCAAGGAATATGCCCAAAGGTGGAGAGATACAGCAGCGCAAGTTCAGCCACTTCTCACTGATAAGGAGATGACTATGTTGTTCATAAACACACTCTGAGCTCAATTCTATGAGCGCTTGATCGGTAATGCCACAAAAAACTTTACAGATTTGGTCTTATTTGGAGAAATACTAGAATGAGCTATCAAAAGTGGAAAAATTGAAGGGCATGAAGTTGTCAGCTCAAAGAAAGGGAATACGCCTAAGAAAAAAAAAGAGGATGTGCAGGCAGTCGCTCACGACAACCAACAAGCCCACAACTTTAACCAATATTACCCGTACCCCCTATACCAACCCTTCTATCTAAACATAGGCAACATCACACAAAACCCATATGTGTACCAACTTGCCCTGCAACCAACGTTTCAGACCAATGTTCTTCCACAAACTTCACCACCAAGACCGGTAGCTTCAACCAATAATCCTAGTCATGGTCAAAGAGGACCTAAAACTACCCTAGAAAAACCAAAATTTGATCCTATTCCAGTCCCTTACACTACATTGTTGCCACAACTCATAGAAAATCGACTTCTTGCTTGAACCCCTTTAGAACCACTCTGACCACCTTTCCTGAAATGGTATGACCAGAATGCGTATTGTGATTACCATTTTGGAATTCAAGGGCACTCCACCTAGAATTGTACTGCTTTAAAACATAAAGTCCAAGCGCTCAATAAGGCAGGACTTTTAAATTTTGCAAAAAAAGATAATTCGAGTGTTGATGGGAATCCTTTACCTAATCATGCAAGACCGACAGTGAACGCCATACATGAAGGGATGATTCGAAGGGTGAAAAAGAGTATTGATGAGATTCAAACACCAATAGATAAAGTGTTTGAGGCGTTGTCCCAGATAAATGCCATCACTCTAGAACCCATCGACACAAAGGAATTGGGGCATGATCTCGCTTATTCTTGTAAATTTCATGTGGGGGTAATTGGGCATTCCATTCAAAATTGTGATAGCTTTCGTTGTAAGTTGCAAGAATTGACGGATTCATCGATAATTGAGTTTTATGAAGAAGTCGAAGAGAATTTGGTCGGAACCATAAATAGAGACACCTCAACTGAAGTGGCATCAAGTTCATTTGGGGCGAACAAACCTAAACCTTTCACCATCTTCTATGAAGAAAACAGGAGCTCGATGAATGATACATCCCCTACTATGATCAGAAGTGGTATTACCATCGAAGTCCCCAACCCGTTCCCTTACAAGAGCGATAAGGTTGTCCCATGGAATTATGAGTGTAATATTTTGGCACAACTTCATCCGCCCCCCAAGCATCTTTTGAAGATCTAACTGGTGTGGGGGGTATAACGCGAAGTGGGCGATGTTATTCCCCTGAGATAGCGAAAAGAGTTGAAAAAGGGAAACTTGCACAAGGAGCGGGAGGCATGAAGAAAGCAGATACCTTTTCCAAGGACCAAGTTGTCGAATCTGTAGTTGCTCCAAACAATGAGGTCAAAAATCCTATTACCGAGAAAGAAACAGGTGAATTTATCAAGTTTATCAAACACAGTGAATACAGTGTGGTAGAACAATTAACCAGAATGCCTGCTCGCATCTCACTGTTGTCCTTGCTTTTGAATTCGGAAGCACACAGGAACGTGCTGCTTAAAGTCTTGAACCAAGCTTATGTGTCACAAGATATATTAGTGGAAAAGTTAGACCACATTGTGGGGAACATTACAATGGGGAACTTCATTGCCTTTAATGATGAAGAAATCCCATCGGGTGATCGGGGAAGTAACAAAGCTCTGCACATTACCATCAAATGCAAGGACCATGCCGTACCTAGGGTCTTGGTCGACAATAGTTCAGCTTTAAATGTCATGCCTCGCTCTACTTTAACCAAGTTGCCAGTAGATGTGTCTTATATGAGAACCAGTCGCATGATTGTAAGGGCCTTCGACGGGACCACAAGGGAGGTGGTAGGGGATATTGAACTACCAATACAAATTGACCCTTGCATTTTTTAGGTCCAATTTCAAGTCATGGACATTGCCTCGTCATACGATTGTTTGTTAGGGCGTCCATGGATTCATATGGCAGGAGCCATACCATCTTCCCTTCATAAAAAAGTTAAATTCATAACTGAGGGCCAACTGATAAGTGTATCTGCAGAGGAAGACATACTGGCTATTCAACCATCATTTGCTCCCTTTGTAGAGGCGACAGAAGAAGTCCCATAATACTCTTTCAGATCTTTTGAATTTGTTAATGCTACTTATGTGGGGGAAAGACAAGTGATACCGACTCTGCGTTTGTTAGTAGTAACTAAAATGGGGGTTAAGCAGACAGTGGGTAAAGGATGTCGTGTCGGTTTGGGGTTAGGAAAGAATTTACAAGGAATTAATCGTCCTCTGACTCCAATAAAAAATGAAGAAAGGTTCGGTTTGGGGTACAAGCCTACCAATGAAGAGAGAAGGAAATTGACAACTCGAAAGAAGATTAAAAAGATGGCTCAGCTTGAGGGAAAGGAAGAAGAATTTGGGAAACGGACAATCCCACACTTATATGAGACTTTTCACTCTGCAGGTTTCATTCATCCCAAAGCACCAACAAAGGTCAATCAGGTTCTACGGATGTTTGATGAGCTATCAATCCATATGATCAAATATGAAGAACCTAACGAGAAGATCCCTGTGGTGTATCCAGTACTGCCAAGAGAGGAGCTAAACAATTGGACAGTCACGGAATTACCCATCATCTTTAAGTCTTCGAAAATGTAATGAACAATTTTATCTAAATGCCTATGCCCAAGGGTGTTAAGAGTAATTTCTTATTTAAGTAGGGCTTTTTGTTACCTTCATCATTTAAATAAATGACAATGCATAATGTGTTTCATAATTCATCAATCTTTTTGCATATTTCCTTTCATCTATTCTTTTAACCAATAAATACTTGCCCATACACGCGTCCAACTTTACCTGTTTGCAAGTCTTTAAATAATGAACACGAAGACAATCTAGACAACGATTTGAATATCGAATTTGAGATGATTTCGAACGTTAATGAATTGAAAAATGAAGAGGAGGTTGATGACTATGGCTTACTCCCTGATTTGTCGAGAATGTTGGAACAGGAGGAAAAAAAGATTTTACCTCATCAGGAACTCACAGAAATGATTAACCTCGGAAATGGGGAAGAAAAGAAAGAGGTTAAGATTGACACCTCGCTGTCATCTAATGAACGGCAGAAGCTAGAAGAACTGTTCCGTGAATATGTGGACGTGTTTGCTTGGTTATATCAGGACATGTCAGGTCTCAATACTGACATTGTTGTCCATAAGTTGCCTTTGAGATCAAACTGTAAGCCTATTAAACAGAAGTTGAGAAGGATGAAGCTAGAAATGTTGTTGAAGATTAAAGAAGAAGTAAATAAGCAATTTGATGCTGGATTCTTAGAGGTGGCTAAGTATCCTGAATGGGTGGCTAATATAGTTTCAGTTCCTAAGAAGGATGGAAAAGTTCCAATGTGCGTCGATTACAGGAATTTGAACAGAGCGAGTCCGAAGGATAGCTTCCCTTTGTCACATATTGATACTCTTGTGGATAACACAGCAAAGCATGCTTTGTTCTCATTTATGGATGGTTTCTCTGGTTACAATAAGATAAAGATGGCTCCCGAAGATATGGAAAAAACAACATTCGTAACCATGTGGGGAACGTTTTGTTACAAAGTAATGCCATTTGGATTAAAGAATGTAGGTGCCACCTACCAAAGGGCAATGGTAGCTTTGTTTCACGATATGATGCATAAAGAGATAGAGGTATATGTGGATGACATGATTGCAAAATCTCATGCAGAAAGGGATCATACTGTCAATCTCAAGAAGCTATTCGAGAGATTGCGAAAGTTTTAGCTCAAGTTGAATAATACAAAATGCATTTTTGGTGTAACTTTTGAGAAATTGTTGGGGTTCATAGTAAGTGAAAAAGGAATTGAAGTGGACCCAGATAAAATACGAGCTATTCAAGAGCTACCACCTCCCAAAACGCAAAAAGAAGTGAAAGGATTTTTAGGGAGGTTGAATTACATTGCTCGATTTATATCCCAGCTCACTTGCAAATGTGATCCAATCTTCAAGTTGCTTCGAAAACGAGACCCAAGAGAGTGGAATGAAGAATGTCAAATAGCCTTTGATAAAATCAAAGAATATCTCACAAATCCACTAGTGTTGGTGCCACCGACGGCTGAAAAACCTCTTATTTTGTATTTGACTGTAAACAAGAATTCTATGAGATGTGTACTATGACAACATGATGGAAATGGGAAGAAAGAACAAGCCGTATATTACTTGAGCAAGAAATTCACAGAGTATGAGTCCAAATACTCTGCGCTCGAACAAATGTGTTGTGCGCTAGCATGGACCGCCCAAAGGCTCAAACAATATATGTTGTATCACACAACATGGTTGGTGGCAAAATTAGATCCCATCAAGTATATTTTTGAAAAACCCTTCATGTTTGGAAGAATAGCTCGATGGCAAGTGCTATTGTCTGAGTATGATATTGTGTATGTGTCCCTAAAGTCAATCAAAGGGAGCGCCATCGCTGATTTTCTCGCAGATCGAGCTAATGAGGATTATGAATCTGTAAGTTTCGATTTTCCAGATGAAGATTTGATGGCCATTTTGCACATAGAAAAGGACGTTCCCAATGAATTCAACCCATGGAGATGTATTTTGATGGAACATCTAATGCTTTGGGGCACGGAATTGGGGCAGTGTTGGTTTCTCTAAATGGAAAGTACTATCCTGCCACAGCGAGATTGAATTTCAATTGTACTAATAATATAACGGAGTACGAGGTGTTGGTAATGGGATTACAAGCAGCAATCGAGATGAAGGCTGACGTGATAGATGTTTACGGAGATACGACTTTAGTGATATGTCAAATGAGAGGTGAATGGGAAACTAGAGATTCTAAACTAGTTCCATATAAAAAGCTGGTTACAGAATTAAGCAAACAATTCAAAGAAGTCAGCTTCAACCACTTGCCTCGAGAAGAAAATTAGATTGCTGATGCTTTGGCCACTATCGCAGCAATGTTCAGAATAAAAGAAGCGGCTGATGTAGGTCCTTTTGATTTAAAAGTCCGTGAAGTCTCCGCACATTACTTGAATGTTAAGGAAGAGGTTGATGGTAAGCCGTGGTATCATGATAACATGTAATACATCAAGCACCGGGTATATCTTGAGAATATCACGGACAATGACAAGCGAACTCTTAGAAAATTAGCAATGGGTTTCTTCCTTAGCGGAGAAGTGCTCTACAAAAGGAGTCGAGATCAAGTACTTTTGAGATGTGTGGATGTTACGGAAGCCAACAAAATAATGAAAGAAGTCCACGAAGGAACTTGTGGAGCTCATGCTAATGGACATATGTTGGCTAGACAAATTATGAGAGTTGGTTATTATTGGTTGACATTGGAATCAGATTGCATAAACTTTGCTCGAAAATGCCACAAGTGTCAAGTTTACGCAGATAGAATCCATGCTCCACCAGCCCCATTGCACGTTTTCACAGCGCCTTGGCCATTTTCAATGTGGGGAATGGATGTGATTGGGCTTATTACGCCAAAAGCCTCTAATGGACATCGATTCATATTGGTGGCCATTGATTATATTACAAAATGGGTAAAAGCAGCTTCCTATGCCAATGTGACACAAAAGGTGGTGTACAGGTTCATCCAAAGGGAGATCATATGTCAGTATGGACTTCCAGAAAGAATCATTACTGATAACGCAAGCAATTTGAATGGTGTGATGGTGAATGATATTTGCGCTAAATTCAAGATCAAGCATCATAACTCGACAACTTACTGTCCGAAGATGAACGGAGCTGTAGAGGCAGCCAACAAAAACATCAAAAAGATTGTCGAAAAGATGACTGAAGTTTATAAAGACTGGCATGAGAAACTTCCTTTTGCCTTGCATGCATATCGAACTTCTGTGCGTACCTCCACCGGGGCAACTTCGTACGCATTAGTATATGGTACAGAAGCAGTTCTACCTGTTGAAGTAGAAATCCCATCATTGAGGGTGTTGATGGAAACAGAATTGGAAGATGCTAAGTGGGTCCACTCCCGCTACGAGCAATTGAATCTGATTGAGGAGAAAATGCTTGCGGCTCTTTGTCATGGTTAGATGTACCAACGAAGGATGATGCAAGCATATGAGAAAAAAGTTCATCCCAGACAGTTCCGAGAAAGAGAGTTGGTTCTTAAGAGAATACTCCCTAATCAAATTGATTTTCGAGGAAAATGGATACCGAATTGGGAAGGACCGTATGTGGTAAAGAAGGCTTTTTCAGGAGGAGTCTTAATTTTGGCTGACATGGATGGGGAAGATTTGCCTAATCCGATAAATGCGGATGCGGTAAAGAAGTACTATGCTTGACACGGAAGGGGTTCGTGCTGAAAACCCGAAAAGGGTAGCTCGTACCTAAGGGAGGAGGCTCATGCTGAAAACCCGAACAGGGCGGCTTGAGGTCGAAAAGTAGGAAGTTAGAATGAAATTTTAAGATGTCAGCCTAAATGGGACACAAGATTGAGGTAGAAATACACTATGAATGGAGCTCCACAATTTCGCAAAACAAGGGAAGTTAGAGAGTCTGCAACCCACAGATTTGCTCAAAGCATCAATCAAGGACAATTCTTGAAATCGAATATCAGATTGTTTCCTCTGAATGGTCTGAGTGTTCATCACTTAAAGATCTAATATTTGCTTTGTAAATTCTCTTTGCCTTGAATTATTTGATTTATCATATGTGAAATTCTCATTCGCCTCTTTATTTTAACCCTTTCATTATTTACCATCCCATGATTCACATAGTGATTGTCATAGAAATGAATGATGACTGGTAAAAGAAATAAACTAATTAAGCAAGAAACTACACTCATTGTTCAGCAAAAGACTTAATGATGAAAAAAAAAAAGGAATGGCAGAGCATCGAACCTAAGGCAAAGTCAAATGTCAAAAAAGAAGGTACTTAAGGAAAATCTGGAGTTACCTGAAGTCTCCAGAAGGAAAGAAAATAGGCAAAGAAGATCAAAAGTTGCATTGAAAAATCGGATGAAACAAGAGAAGAGTCTTGGAACCTTAATGAATCATAAACATGAAAACATTTCATCATGTCAATCATGCATAATGCCTAGCCATGCACCCGACAAGAATCAAAATTAATTCATGTCCCAAGCTTCGAAAGTAAAAATTCACTCGACTTAAAGTGTTGAGATTGTAAAACTTTGATGGAAGGATTTGAGTTTTTTCATTTCATGTTAATCCAATTAAGTTAGCATTAAAGAATTAAATCGAACCTGTTGTGAAATAGGTCGAGCCTAAATTTAGTTTAGGAATTTTAATTTTGTTTAAATCAAACTTGTTGTGAGATAGGTCGAGCCTAGATTAAGTCTAAAAATTTTAATTTTGTTTAAATCGAACCTGTTGCGAGATAGGTCGAGCCTAAATTTAGTTTAAGAATTTTAATTTTGTTTAAATCGAACCTGTTGTGAGATAGGTCGAACTTAGATTAAGTCTAAAAATTTTAATTTTGTCTAAATCGAACCTGTTGTGAGATAGGTCGAGCCTAAATTAAGTCTAGGAATTTTAATTTTGTTTAAATCGAACATGTTATGAGATAGGTCAAGCCTAAATTAAGTTTAGGAATTTCAATTGTTTAAATCGAACTTGTTGTGAGATAGGTCAAGCCTAGATTAAGTCTAGGAATTTTAATTTTGTTTAAATCGAACCTGTTATGAGATAGGTCGAGCCTAAATTTAGTTTAGGAATTTTCAACTTTGTTTAAATCGAACCTGTTGTGAGATAGGTCGAGCCTAGATTAAATCTAGAAATTTTAATCGAATTTGTTCTAATATGGGTCAAGCC
>NC_030852.1:2688699-2739317 GCF_000208745.1 Theobroma cacao
ATAAAAAAGAAGATTATGGCAAGTAGAAGGTAGATACCACATATAATATAACAAAAAAGAAAAAAAAGAATATGATTAATGATGTGTAGAAATAAAAAAATTAAAAAAAAATAAATAAAAAAATAAAAAAATGAATGAAATGATTATTTAAAAAATTTTCACCTATGAGAGGTAAAGAGTTGCCTCTTCTAAGTGGATTTTTTTTTTGAATGCGAAGTTCGAGACGGATTTTCACCGAAGCATCGGGATAAATCCGAACTCTAAATTTCAATACCCATCAACTCAAATAATCGTTGCTAAAATAATAATATATATTGAGAAAAGTAAATCTACACAATATCACATTTAAATCTAGGTTAGTGTAGTCAGTTAATTAGCAAATAAATATCATTAAATAAAATTAAGTTAACCATTAATTTAATTAATTGTTTATTTGATTAAAAAGGAAAATAATACATAAGATGGAATATTAATTCACTATGCTAGCTAAAGAATATAGATTTAAATAGGAAACTCTAAAAAATAATAATAAATAATTAAGTAACACTAAGTATATAAACAATGTGATAAATATTTAAATACATAGTTGGGTGAATTATGAATCACCTAAGTCAATAAGCGCGTGCATGTAGACATCAGCATTTTATCCTGTCATAGCACGCCACATTTATTTTGCAAATGGCGCGGGAATCCCGATGATAGGATTTCCCCGAAGAGCTTGTAGAGACGAGTTCTTCTGGGGATATCTCTAGGTGAGAAAAATCTCAAGACTTTACCAAAGCGTTGGGATGGTTTTCGAATGATTTTTCAATAAAAGATTACGAACTCCATTATTTAAAATAAACAAGTAATGACATCATTTTACGCTTGCATCATGTGCATACGTAAAACCAAATAAAAAAACTCAGTCAGTCAATTTAATAAAAATTTAATTAATAAGTAGGGATTAAATTAAAAGTAGGCTATATTAAGATAACTTAAGATTAAATGGTACCATTTGTGGAACGGGCGCCACGGAGGTGCTAACCCTTCTTCATACGTAACCGCACTCCCGAACCCATCTCTAAAAATATGGACCAGTTCTCGTTCTTTCGACGAATCTAAAATTAATTTAGGACTTCGTCGATTAGAATCAGATTAATAGGTGACCAATCACACCTATAAAAAAAAAATTGGTGACGATTCCTAAAGCATTTTAATTTTCGCCTGCGTCTGGTGGTCGGGTTCTCGGACCCTCACGTTACGACACCTTTGACCCTGCATGCTCTCCTTGAAACATTCAAAGTAGAAATCTAATTTATACCAATCAATAGAAAATGGCATAAGCATGCCCCACCTAGTTACAAGTGCAGCTTCGTGGAGGTTTTTCCATAAAATAATAAGCGTGGACTGATTGAGGTCTACCCCTTGAAATTCTTGGGAATTGGTAGTCACAATTATAACTATTAATTGCTTTCACGTATTTAGTTCCACTACTTTTTCTAGAGAAGAAGAAAGTTCTCGGAAGCTTACTGTGTCTTGTAGGCGTAATTCTGCACAGACTATTCCACTGGATTTAGAAAGACTTGACATTCATTGTTGACACTAAAAGATAGCTATTGACCTTGACTTGCAGAAAATTTGGAGCCAAGTGGCCAGGCCTGCACGTCATATGTATCCCTTGAAAAGTCAAATAACTATGCCATAATTATGATAGTTTCAAAGAATAGGGTTAAAACTTAAAATTAATATAAAAAAAGGTTAATAAGGAAGAGAGGATTTTTCTTTATAACACAGTAAACTGCTCTTAGGGTTTTCTCTGTCCTCTTTTCTAAGGTATAGTATTCCTATCTTGATTTTTTTTTTGCAACTAGAAGTATTATTTTCATAAAATCAAATAATTGTCAAGAAGTGATGGCCATCATTTACTTTTTATGAGAACAATACCATCATTTTCTAGTATTGTTATTTTCATAAAAAGTAAATGACGACAAATCACTTTTTTTACAATTATTTGATTTAATTAATATGTTAAAAATAGGAAGGAATTGCATTAATGATCCTGCAAAAGATAAAAAAGCACAAATTAATATCTTTCAACATAATATTGATATAAATTGTTCGATAAAATAAATTATTATCATTTTTATTATTGGAAGAAAATGAAAGATTTCTCTCTTTCGGAGTGTAAATTAGTAATAGATTCTATTGATATCTCTATTCGTTCATCTCATGCCTAAACCTCCACTCTGTCCCCAATGACTTTATTCATCAATACGACACCTTTGTTGTCTGCACAATTTAATTTATGTGTCCTATTCGTTCATAATTTATACACATATTACTATTAGTCTTTTGATACATATTGAGACCACTTTTAGGGTTCCTTTGGCACCATGGCATCACACTGGATCCCCAAAATTTCCCCAAATGTCATTGGAAAACGACACCTTTAGTTACACAAGTAGAAGTAACTTTTTTTTAACTTTCATAAATTTCATGAAAATTATTACCTATATCTTGTCGACTTCTATTGCTTGATTCCATTTGGATAAACCATAATTTCATTATCCAAAAGAGATACATATAAAAGAAAAAAAACAAAAGGTTGTGAAGCCCACTTTTCTTATGATCTCTTATTTGATAAGTATTACGTTTGTTATAGGAATTGAACTTTAATTTAATTCACTTATAGTTTTTCTTCTCATTTTTTGATATGGGATTCAAATTAATTAGGTACTTATCTAATTTATAAGAAAAGGAAAACATGCAACAAAAAAGATAAAGGGAAAGAAAAACTCATTATTATTATTCTATATCTATTAGACTTCTATTGCTTGATTCATTTTCTTTTGCATTTCCTTCTAGGCTTTTAGTTCAAAGTTAATAAAGATAATAAGAAAAGAAAAACTTATAATTATATGATTAAAGAAAACAATTGATAGTTATTTTTTAAATTTATAATCTGTAATGATTTTACCTTTTCTATAATATCAAAATAAGGAGAGCTTTTTTATGGGGAAGGGATGAGAGTACTAGGAAGATTGTTAAAATCAAATGGAAGATAGATTGCCAACCTAAGAGATGGGGTGGTCTTGGAATAGCCAACCTTGTACATAAAAATATAGCTCTCCTAAGCAAATGGTGGTGGAGGTACGACCACAGTCATAATGCACTTTGGAAGAAGCTATTATGTGAGAAATATGGTGAAGCACCCTTGAGTTGGATTTTGTCTAGACACCATAAAGGAAAAATGTCCAATGCATGGAGGAACATTGTATACCTCCCGAACCTTGAAGGAGTTGAAAAGGTGATAGGCAAGGAGAGCTGTAGATGGGTCGTGGGGAATGGAAATAGGATTTTGTTTTAGAAGGACGAATAGATATCACACTTCCCATTGAAGGAAATCTTTCCTTGGCTTTTCACATTGTGAGAGAGAAGAATGCCAAAGTGAAAGAGGCTTGGTTGGGAAACAGTGAATTCGATTTTGAGTTTAGGTGCTTTCTTTTAGACTGAGAGTTGGAGTGCCTTTAAGAACTCTGATCAACTCTTCAAGGTGTGTTCCTTAATGGAAACAAGGAAAACCTTCTTACTTGGGAAGTAAACAACAGAGGAAAATTCTCAGTAAAAAAAAAGCAATGAAACTATTAAAAGGGAATTCACATTACGATGGCAATGGTGTTTAGTTTTTGTCCATTTAGGAGTTCATGGTTCCTCCCAAAGTTCAATGTTTTTTATGGTTAATAGTCTTGGAAAGCATCCCTGAGAAGAGTTTTTTGAAGGTTAGGGCATTTATTTCGATAAGGAAAATCTTATGTGTGCTTGGCATGGTCTTGTGGAAGATGAGTGCCATCACATCCTACTTCATTGTTTTTGTTTTTTTTGGAAGTTTGGTGCAATGTCTTTGATTGGTGGGGATTCGAGTTGGTGCTAACAATGTTTTTATCATAAGTGACTTTATTTTGCGAGGATCTTATATCTAAAGGTTTTCATAAGAGATGGATTTTAGTGGTAGGTGCCACAATTTTGTCTCTTTGGTTGGCTAGAGACGACTTGATTTTTAATGACAAGAAATGGGAGAAAGAAGAAGCGATCTTTATGCTTAAAATGAGAACAAAATTTCAACTAAAGCCATTAAAACTGAAAGAGGATTGGACACGATTGGTTGGTGGTCTGTGCCAAAGATATTTAACCAGGCCAATAGTCACTAAGGAACCTAGGAGAGGTTGGAATGGATCCTTTGTAGAAAGAGTGGATTAAAATTGAATGTGGATGGTTCAGTTAGAGGACAGCCAAGGCTAGGGGTTTATTGAAGGGTGTTCTTAGAGATAGTAAGAGTACTATAGTAGGTCTTTTCTTTGGCCCTTTGGGGAGCTTGAGTTTAATCATGCATAAATTTATGCTACTAAAAATGTATTACAATTTTTTGTCTCATCTTTTTGGTTTGGACTTAAATCTTTAGTAATAGAATTATACTATTGCGTTGCTTTTTCTTGGATAGTTAAACTGGATGATTGGCCATGGGCACTGTGAAAGGTATTTTCTGATATTGACAAGTTACAGCTTCCTCTATATCTTTAGGAAGCTAAACTTCTTCGCAAATTCTTTGGAAAAAATGGGAGTGAATTGAAGTTTTATGTTTAATGCCTGTTGGTGATAGAGTTCCAGATTCTACTACTTGCTTTTCTGAATAATCTTATGCATGGTGAACTCTTCCACAATGGAAAAGGAGCTGCTGATTTTACCCACTCAAGATTGGTGTTGTAGATATTTTCATGCTAGCTGTGTTGTTGCCTTTCCTCTATGGAAAATATTCTGTTATTTTTGCCCCTCAGGATAGGCATTTATCCTTGTGGATGATGTTAGTTAGAGACGTTCCTTGACTATTAGGCAGTTTATCAAGAAATGCTAATGATCAGGGGAGCAGTTTATCCATGGACATGCAAATTTTTACCTAAATGAGAGGGTATGGCTACATCAATCTTGGTTTCTACCATTGTAGAAAGAGTTAATGGCAAATTCTTTTACTCTAATGAGTTGCTGGCAAGTTCTTTTCATCACTATTATGAGCAACTAGTAGGTCTTTTTTGGATGTTTATGTAGCTTCATGATGTTGCACTGGCTGCTTTTTTTTTTGTCACTTTTTGTATAGAGCAATTTTATTTGTATATATATTCTACCTTTGTTGCCTCTGGACTATTTTTGGAGGGATGTGTCATCCCTGGTACTTTCTAAACCTTATATGCATAAGGCGCTTCACTAGGTGCTCTTAGGTGAACATTTTTTGTACCAGTTTAAGGATTTGAATTGTGAGGTTTTTAAAGCCATTTTATTAATACAATTGACTTGTTTAGAGCAAAAAAAAAATGTCAAAATAAGTATATATATTACATATTTTGAAAATGCATATATCATGGTAATGATAAGGAGGTAGAATCCATTACGGTTGATCTTGGAGGAGAAGACAAGTAAGGCTTAGGTGGAATTCGCAAGGCTTCTACGCTTCCTTCCAACATGTCGATCACCTCAGTCATTGAAAGCCTATCTAGTGGATTTGTTTGTATGCACCACAAGCCGACTAATATCATTTTCCTCACAATCTCAGTTTCTTCTCTAGTCATGAGGCCTAGTAATTCTGGTTTGATATTGCCTTGGTCAAGATGCTGATAAATCCAATGAGGAAAATATATCTCACTGGTTTGACTTACCTTGACATCTATGTTCCTTCTTCCCCCAACCATCTCTAAGATCATCATTCCATAGCTATAGACATCTGATTTATGCGAAACACCTCCAACATTTCTGCAAAACACTTCTGGAGCTATGTAACCAATTGTTCCTCTAGCTTCCAACATTGATACGATACTCTCTTTCATGTTTGACAATTTTGCAAGCCCAAAATCAGAGATTTTTGGGCAAAAATTTTCATCTAGAAGAATGTTATGAGGTTTTATGTCGAAATGCAAAATCCTTGTGTTGCACCCTCGATGTAAGTACTCAAGCCCTCGGGCTATTCCAATTGCAATTCGGTACAATTCTTCTGATGTCAAGCGTCGATGTTCTTTCAAATTAGTATTCTCTTTGTAAATGAATCTTTCTAAAGATCCATTGGCCATGAACTCATAAATCAGAGCTCTTTTATTACCTTCTAAGCAAAATCCTCGAAGGGTAACAACATTAACATGGGAAGTTCGACTAATGCTTGCAACCTCATTAATAAATTCTTGACCGTTTCCTTTGGATGTATTAAGCAATTTCACAGCAACAAGATGGCCATCTAGTAGCTTCCCTTTGTACACACTTCCATAGCCACCTTTCCCTAGTGTTTCTTTAAATGAGTTTGTCATTTTCTTGACATCTGAATAAGTGTATCTTTTGGGAGCTAAAGTTTCATTATTTTTTAAAAAAGCCTCGATATCTAGATCACTCTTTGTGAACTTCTTGAGAAAGCCCATTGTTTTAATGTATTTGAAATAGATTGTAATGACACCGGTGATCAGTAGACAAATTCCTGCAATAACTAAAATTGCCAAAAGCAAAAATCAAGTCAAGGGGCTAAAAGCATAAATGCCTTGTTGAAAACTTTTCATTATAACCATGACATAAAGAATATCATCTATCTAACCACAAAATGTGTATATATATAATTGAGCTTGACTTATTTAACGTTTGGACCTTATTATGCTAATGGAACTAATTATCCGCTGGCCTTATTATGCATATAATTATTAATTTTTTTGTAAGATATTAGTATTTTTTACTTATATATTATTTATAATTTTATAAATAAAAAATCAAATTTGTAGAGAGTGTGAATTATTTTTAAAGAATCTAATTTTGATAAAATTTCAAAAAATATAGATTGTCATGAGTATCGATAGTGGAAAGAGATGTATAATAACACTCTCTTTAATTTGATAATTTCAAGTGTGATTTTAAAATATTAAAACTTATAAAAAATTGAGAAAACTACTTTTAAATAATTTCAACATTCCTCTCTAGGTGTTTAGGTTTGGCTAAAGGGTAGAATGGTCGTGCACTTTAATACTTACTAATGTTAAACGTATAAATTATGGTGCATTATGCATTGGAAAATCATTCGTGTGATTGTGCATGGTACTAATCAAGTAAATGGCTGGACCTTTCTAATTATTTTAAAATTATATAGACTTTTATAATTTTTTACAATTTAATAACTATTTTTATAAAATTTTTTATTAAGGTGATTGAACGTTCAATTGTTTTGAGTAAATATAATCATTTTCTAAAATTTGGTCAAGCACCAAAATAAAAATATTTTAGATTTGAAATATTGTGAGTATAATTTGGAAATGAAATTGATTTGTGTTTTGACATTTTTGGATGATTTCATAGTTTACCTATGTCTTAGGGAGTTATACTCGTGGCATAGACTTGAAATTTAAACCATTAACGGATTGTTATTCTCAATTTTGGACTGTTATTGTTGATTGCGAAATAGTCAAAAGAGAATGAAAATGATTATTTTGAAATGTCTTTAAATCATACTATTTTTGAATTGTTGATTTAATTGTGATTTATTGACTAAATATTGAGAATTGACAATTAAGATTTTAAAGTATTGTTTCTTATACTTGATCTAGTTAGTTAAATCGTTTGGCTGTGAGCCATTCTTTTATTAACATTTTTATGAATATTAAAAAATAAGCATTGTGGATTATATTGGTAAGAGTGTGTCTTGGGAAGAATTTAATTGTTATGCATTAAATTTAGATAATTATACTTTATTATTACTATTACTATGGATTGTAGTTTTTAGATTTTTGTTATAAGAAAAAGCTTTTTACGACGTATTTGGACAATATGAGTCCGATGACAAAGTGGAGGAAACTCAAGAAAGCCTTTGAAAATTACGGGAGGGTGATGAATTTGCACATTGTGAAAGGGAACGCCAAGCAGAGAAAGAGACAGTCGATCTTCACTTTTATTAGGTACCAATATGAGGATGAGTTGAAGAGGGCGATATCTCATGGCAATGGTTTATTGGTGGATGGGTAGTTTTTAAGGAATAAAAAGACATCCTTTGGCTGGAAAAAGCATATAGTTAAAAGGATGGAACCATAAGAAAGAGATCCAGTCAAGAGGATAAAGTTTAGGTCCACTAATCATGGGAAGACCTACTGAGAAGCCTTGATACATGATTGGAAGGTGGAACAAAAGAAGAGCATCAAATCAGGGGAACCTAAGGCAATATCGTTAAAGAATAAAAAAGAAAAGCAGGTGGAAGATTTTGCTTGTGATGGAGCAAAAAGTGTATGGGTGATCAAATATCCAATGAAATAAAGAGATTAGCTTAATCGAAATGCAATCGGATGCATAAGAGAAACATTTAGCTATATGTGGCACAGTTCAAGTTATTCTGAACATTAGTATCTGTACTTATTCTAACACTTGGCGATCTTGACATGTTATTAACCTTTGGGGAATAAGAAGAGATGAAAGTCTTGTTAGGAAAGTAACTAGAGATTTTTCTACTATGGTTTGATTTATTAAGGCTATACTATCACACATTTCTTCAATCGATATAAAAAATATGCATTCTATTAAGAATATGGATTTGGGTCACTAAAATTCCTCCACATATTTAGCGAGAATAGTTATCATATTAATGGTAAGTAAGTGGAAGAAATTGATTGAAGTTGATAAAGCAACTAAAAAAATAGAAAGATTCAATTGTGCACGGGTTGAAGTTGAAGTCAGTAAGGAAAATAGCCATCTCGAAGATAATTTATATGAAACTTAACGAGCAAATTATTAAACTGAGAATCATTGTTGAGGATAACAAAGTGTAGATGTTTACATCTATGGAGGATGACAAATAGGAAAGAAAAGAGAGTGACTCATCGAAGGTGTCAAGCCCAATGGGATGGAACAGTGATGATATTAATACGACTAGGTGTAGCTTTGATGAAATGGAAAAGAGTAGCTAAAAGGTGAATGAAGAGTCAAACAGACAAAAAGACCAAAATGACAACCATTGGCGTGTGAGAGACATGACTGTCCTGTGAGGAGACAAAGGACAATAATGTTAGAAGTCTTACCGTTGTTTTTAAATAAAAGCAATTAAGAGGGCAGCGAGAATCAGAGTTGGGCTTAAATAATACTCGGACTAGATTGGCTCCATTGAGGCCTAACATGCTTGGGCTACAATCGAGAGAGATCAGGCTTAAGACTGGAAAGGTATAAAGGTGCAATTTGGGCTGTGATCTGATGATTATAGATTCAAAGCCCAAGGCTCAGGCAAACACTTAACAAAGGCCTACACCGGAAGAACTGGAAATGAGTCCACTAATAAGTAACCAAAGCCTGGGGAAAGAAAAAGAAGGAATTGGGGGCTTCTCAATGGAGGGGGATTTTGAAAAATCAAAAAAGGTCAAGCCACGAACGAAGATTTGGGATTGGAATTAGAAAGTGGTAGAGGTTAACTCTTCTCAGAAGAGGTGGTGTCGAGAAGCTGGCATATGTAAGGGAAATGCATGCAAAGGGGGGGGATGGTAAAAAGAAGAAAGAGAGAGGGAGGATGGCAATAAAAAGTGTACATAAAATGTAAGGGAAATGCATAGTAGTAAAGGCATGAGGTAGCAATAGTTCAAGTAAGTCGTGTCATGTTGGTGGTACCCATTGAATGAAAACTTAACTATGCTAATTTAAGAGAAAGTATGGTAGGTGAAGGTGACATTGAAGAACCAAATGGAGATGATCATCGTATAGATGTAGAGACATAGCCAAGAAGAATAAAAAGGAAACTTTGAAAAGAAATAAGAGATATCTTGGATGGGATAAAAAATACTTGGCAAAGCCTCTTTGAGGAATTCATAAGGAAGAGGGATATAGCACACAGGAACAAGCTCATAGTATTAGAGGTTAAGGAGACTTGAAGGCTCCATCAGAAAGTGAGACTCAAATTTTAGTAAGATTGAAAGGAGATGGTGGAGAGGTTCGTGGAGCTGGAGAAAGAAAACCAGGCTAAGAGAGCCAATTAAGTCCAGTGAGGTATGTTTCTAATGTTTCTCTACGACTAGGTTATTTTTG
Organism: Theobroma cacao; assembly: GCF_000208745.1. Lineage (NCBI taxonomy): Eukaryota > Viridiplantae > Streptophyta > Magnoliopsida > Malvales > Malvaceae > Theobroma > Theobroma cacao. The sequence continues at coordinate 2,698,750 of NC_030852.1, forward strand.
TTACTAATAATTGTGACTTGGAATGTTAAAGTCATAGGGGAACCTAAAAAAAAAAAGACAGTAAGGAATTTAATTGCCATATTGAAATCGAGTATGATATTGTTGCAAGAAACCAAGCTTCCAACTATTGATAACATGATGGTGGACAGGTCATAAGGCAAAAGCCATTTTAAATGGCAATATGTCCAAGTTGAAGGATCTTCATGGGGACTTTTAAGCGTTTGGGATGATACGTTCTTGAAAGCGGTGGAAGATATAAACTGCTTTTGGGTGGATTATGAAAGGGGTGGGGCATAGTGATCTTAAAGCCTATTTCAAAAGTTGGAATTCCATGGACTTACCAGTGAAAAGATTGTGTGTGTGGAGAATGAACTTCTTTGTTATTGTATGGTCAATAGGGAGGCCACTATTGGGGATCTAAGTATGTTTTGTGTTAGGTAAAATTCTGATTCTCTTGATGAAAAGTGGATGATTTTTCTGGGATGTGTTGAATGATAATCTATGTTGGAATGTTTTTGGTTGTTTTGAGCTGTGACAGGGTTTACTGACCTTGAGTTGTTTGGTTGGGAATTGTTCGTAAAAAGGGTTATGTTTTTTTTTTTCTCAGTGGATGTAGTTTGTTTTTTGTTTTCCCGAAACTTTATACAAAGGGGAGAGAAGTTTCCTTTGCAAAACACCTTAAATTCTTATGTACAGAGATCATCAATTGAAAATTCGCTTTTTTTTTAAAAAAAAAATAAAACTCAATTTGTGCTGTACATGTGAAAATTTTAATAAAGATGTAGGATTACCATCCCAAATAATCAATATCTACCAAGACAAAGTGTTAAAATATCATTTGACCATCAATGTATAAAATACTAATAATCTTTTTTCAAATTACATAATAAAATTTAGAATATGCTTGTAGAATTAATGTTCTCCCATTGATGTAATAATCAATAACTAAATATAACAATATCAAGAATGATCTTTTATTGAGATATAAAAGCAAAATATATTTTGAATAATAAAAACTGAAAGTTGATCTTTTATGAAAAATATATTTTTTTATATTTTATATTTATATGCAACAAGTTGCGTTACACTTTTGTTACTAACTCATTCTTTTATCAATTATATATTTTCATTTATTTTAACTTATTTTTTAACAACTTTTGAGAGAAAAAAATTATAGTAAAAGTAACAATCAAACATTAACTTTGTAAAACTACTTAATTGTATTGAAATAGTATTTGTAAAAAAAAAAAATCATTAAAAGATACAAGAAAAGAATTTCATAAACAAAGGATTAATATATAATAGTAATTTTTGGTAACTAAAATGTATAAAACGAAATTGAAATTTTGGTAATGCCTCTTTCTTTATCCAAAATTTATAACCATTTTGAACTTAATTTATTAAACAGTTTACCAAAATTTAACTAAATGTCTAAAAACTACTATCAATCATCAAGAAAGCAAAGAAAAAGGAGAGGGCAGAAAATTAGTTAATGGTATGATACCTATGGCAAGCTTTACTCCAAGACTGAAACCTTTGCCTCCTGCAACCAAAAAAAGAAAAGGATTCTTTAATAAATTAATTATTTGCAAATCACATCAAACTATTTTACTAGTATAAGTGGAGTTCTGTGATCTCTTATAAATTTATTATTTTCATCCTCTAATTTAAGAAATTTAGATTTCTCCTCAGTAACTTTTGAAAAGTTTTCACCGTTTATCGAACCATCAGCTAGTTATGTAAAGGCATGCAGCCACATTTATATATATTTTTTTTCTTGAAATTCGTTAGATCTCAAAGAAGCAACCTCGCCAACGGAGCATTTTACATTTTGGCTAGTTCATCTGTATATATTTGTATTTTGTTCATCATTGTAAAGTATAAGTGACTTCCATTGGTCCACGTCATTTTATTTTTCTTTACATGGTGAATGGTGTTAATGAAGTGGCACCGTGTAATTAATTTCATCGTATTTTTCTTTCTTACCAAACACAGTATTACAGAATAAGAGGAAAAGAAAAGAAATTAGCTCACACTAATATAAACCAAACAATATATTTATGGAAAATGGTATAAAGTGTGTCCCACCTAATTCAAGGTGCAGCTTCGCGGAGGCTTTTCCAAAGAATAATAAGCGTGGACTAGAGATAAGGTTATTTATCATAACCAGTAATAATTAGCATTTTGTGATCTCCAATTTCGCGTTTTATTTTCTATTTTTTTAAAAAAAAAAAACAAAAAGCGATGTTATCATTTGATTACTAATGCTCAAAAGGTCTGAATGACCTAATTTTAGAGATCAAATTAAAATGAAGTGTACTGACTAGCTTTTAAACTTAAGTTTTTCTTTTTCTTCGTTTTTCTTTGAATTTTAATTGTGATCTACACTTGGGACCGACCGTATATCAAGATATCAACAAATTTCGTGGACTCCGTATTCCTGATTATGAAGAAAAAGGATTCAATAGCATCTTTTTAGTTAAATGGACTAGTTACTAGGCTTGACATCAAAACTAAGGAGGGTTAGGAAAATGCTGCAAATGAGTTAAATTGGAATAGAAATAATTAAGAAGCAGGCATACCAGGTTCGCATTTAATTAGATGTGGACGATCACGACAATAGCAGACAAATACTTTCGTTGAAGTCGTGTTGAATCCACATCTGCCACCGGAATTCTTGCATGGCCGGCAATAGTCATCGAATGCAAAGTATCTCGTTTCAAACGGTTCAAATAAAGTTTTATCGAGAGCCCTGGTTCCACGAATCAGTTCATCCCGAGCCTTCTTCTCAACCGGGACTTCAACAACTTTTCCCCTACAATGATATTCATCATTGTTACCGAACACAGCAAAAGTTTCACTTTGATCCTTTTTGCAAGTGAAACTTTTATCCGCAAATCCCCTGCTCGGGCAGCCGTATAAAAGAGTAATGTTTGCGGCGGTGTCGGAATAATGAAAAACATTATATGTAAAAATCTCCGCAGGACAGGTATTTTCTTCGGATTCCACTCGTTGGATTGTCATCAAACCNAAAAATTGGATGAAGTGACTTGGCTGTTGCATTTGTGAGATATCAATCCTAACGGCCTATATGTTTAACAAAGCTGTTCACAAATTTGGATCTCAACGAGCACTGCTACTACATCCAAATCTGAAAACAGAACCTGAACTAGCAGTTCACAATACCCTTCTATATATCAAAAAGAACAGGAAAATTAACTGGTCATAGGTGTGCCTTTTTAAGGCTCTTAGCTAAGTCACCAAAGATAAATTTCATGAATTAAATTAGATGGTGCTTGAAAGGTCTAAGAAGTATAATTTAAAGCTCAATTACTTGGATGTTGGATTAGACTAAAGAAATATATTCAGTTCAATGAGCCATCTCTATCGGGCAGTAAATAATTCAATCCATGACAAGGGAGGCTTCTGTCATCCTAGCAAATGAAAGGGTTATTAATTTGTTCAACCAATCACCCGACAATTCCAGGTTTATTAATACAAAGTTCAACTATAGAAGCCACCAGCCTGGTTCACCCAAGTGTCTTCCATATTCAAATTTGAAGATTTTTATCAAGTATCACGAAATGAGTCAAAACATGAGACTTTGTGTTGCAGGAGAGGAGAAATATATAGTTGAATAATTAAAAAAACTTTGAGGGCATATATTTAGTGAAGTAAATAAAATGCGCCAACAGGCCACAGGGAGTGGACTAAAGGTTAATCAATTTGTCAGTTGCCTTCATGAATTCTAGACCGAAGACCCAGAGCCTCTTTGGCCCAACTCAGATGTTTTGAAATGATCAAGGATTTATAAATTAATTATGATTTAAATAACAAAAAATTCATGAATTATATCAGTTTGTGCAATTAAGTCTTAATACTTTTATTATATCTCCAGAATCCCTTATCCTCTTATGTGTATCCAAAAATAAATTTCTATTACACCCCACAAGTCCTTAATTTATAATAAAAAAAATAAAATTTCTCAAATTTAATATCAATAGACAGTTTTTCACTTCAGAGGTAAAAGCAATGCGACACTTATCTAGATGAAGGGAAAGGCCGAGGATAAGACCTGGCTTGAAGATCACCCAAGAAACTAAACAATGGGCTTTCAGTTGGCGGAAAAGGTCTTTCGGCACACAGCAATATAAAACCATACAGCCTAGTGGCGCAAGGTATATTTGGGCTGCTTACAATGGGCTTCTTAGGAAATCTGATGTGGATGTAGCAATTAGAATCAGATTAACACGATTTGCATCATGATTCATGGGTATTACTATCATAACCTTGCAAAGACATTTGAAGTAACGACATCAAAACTTCTACGATCTACCAAGTCTTATGTAAGAATTGGTTCTAAGTATGAACTTCACACTGTTTTTTCTATTGGTTTTAATAAAAATTTCTCCAACTTGGGCGAAGAAAAAGTGACCAATATAGCTGCCATGGTCCCTCTTTAACTTTTTTTGAGAAGCAGGAAAGATATCCTTGGAAAAAAAAAAATCATACAAAAAGAAGAACCTAACTCGGAAACAAAACAACATCAAAGGAACAACAAACAAGCATTCTGATACAAAGGCAAGATTGGAGAAGAAACAGGAAGTCAGGATCAGCAACGGTAGAGAGCAACATCAAACCAACAGACAAAGGAGAATAGAAACAGAGGACAGCTGAAGCTCAGAGAAGACCCCACAGAACAAGTCAGAGCCAAGAACGTGAACATGACAAAACAGAGCCGAACAGAATCACAGCCATTCGCAAAAGAACACACAATCAAGAGACATGGAGATCACAAGGAGAACCGTGATGAACAATAGCATAAACAATCCAAGAAGAGCAAGAACCTGACAACTTAAGAGAGTGAAGCAAGATGGGATATATCTTGAATTTAGTGAAGCCATGGTCCCTCTAACTTTCTTTGTGCTAGTGGGGAGAGAAATTTAGTGGAGTGAATGATCTAACAATATCCATATTTTTCCCCTAATTAGATATATCTTGAATTAACATCATTTTCAAACAAAATAAAGATAAGATGTAAAGAAGGACAAGAAATGTTAGGCAAACAATTGAAAAAGCAAGGGGCCACTACATTAAAATATACAAGAACAAGAGTGATTGAGTACATACCTAGGCAGTGGTCCTTGCCGATTTGGCCATTCTTGCAAAAGCACAAAAACTCATGGGCTGCGTTACTGTACCCACAAAAGCCTTGGGAAGCCTCGCAAGCACCACACTCCCTCATCCTCCGCCAATCTAACACAAATCCCTTATTCATGGCCGCACCGAATCCACTGATCAAGTCATTCATGTTAATCTCCCTCTTCATCACCGTGGCCTCTACTTTCTCCTCGCAACTAATGACCAAATCAGACTTATCAACGCCATCATCATTCTCCTCCGTCACGACATAGGACCGCAGATCGTTAGATCCTAAACACTTTACGGGTGTCAAATTAGAGGGATGTGAAGAGCAGTTGAAATAAAAACTAAGGTTCAAGTTTAAATCGGAGTGATACAACGGCAGGGTGCCTAGAGTAAGGTTGTGACGCGCCCTAGGGCATGTTTGGTCAACGACGTCAATATCGACAAGGGTGAACGTATAATCATCATAATTGATGTTCTTCACGTAGAAATTGTCGTTCGGTAGGCTAAAAATTGGCTGGCCGTTGTCTGCACATCTAAGACCAAAATGAGGGTAACCACAATAATGGTTATTAGGGGTGTCGCTATCATTGTGCCAGAAAGGGTATCTAATCTCAAGGCCGTTACCACAATCGTGAGAGGGGCATGTCGATGGCAAGAAGGTGTTGTTTCCATGAGTGTTCATGAAGAAGAGGGAGAGGAAGATGAGGAAGAATAGAGGAAGTAGCATGGTGACAAATTGTTTGAAATTTGAATGAGAAAGTTGGTCATCTGTGTTTGGAGCTTGTTCTTGCTGTGCTTATATAGAAAAAGTCACGAGTCTTCGTCCTTTATAGTATTTTGATACATGCGTTTATGTATATATATACATACACTCATGTTGCAGTACTTGTTTAATATAATCAATATAATATATATATATATATATATATATATATATATATGAAAAACGAATCTTTTTATAACTTGAAATATGAATAGAATCATTTTGCAGATATGTTGGGTATGGATATTATATAACAAGGTTTCTTTTCCCCTTCTATTTTCTTATTTATAACATGTGAGGGTATACTACTCTTAGTGGTTATAACATCAAAACTGTAATCATAACATTTTCACTCATTTTAAAAAAGGAATTGTTAATTGGTAAGCTTTCTTTTGAAATAAATAAGAAAGAAAGCAAAGTATAAGTACCAACTAGGCTATATAATAATCATCATCATTGGTGTAATTACTTGTTTCATTTTATGTATTCCTCTTCCACTTCTAGTTTCTAAGATATGTCGAGTTTGCCATCAATTGTAATATCAACACGCTTGTTTGTGTTAGAAAAATAGTATCAAAAAATAAGTTGGAAGACTTGAGACGTGTTGTAATACAATTTTTATAGAATTATTGCTTATTATATAAATTTGTAGACAATGACTCTTTATGATACAAGAAGCCTATCGAAAAATATTTTTAAAAGTTAAAGTTTGTTTTGAAAGTATGTTCTTTTTATAAATATTGAAAAGTTATATCTGTTGTGTTTCAACAGATGTATCTGTTATATTTCAATATATATTTATTGTGTTTCAATAGTTATGTTTGTTGAAAACATTTCCATTTATTCAAAAAGTTATGTTTTAATTTGAACAGTTATATCTTGAATAATTATTTTCTAATGTGAGACTCTCAAATATTACTAACTATCTAACAATCTCTTACTGTTTTGTAATATTAATAATGCTATGCATAATAAAAATCATCTTAAAGATTTGAACTTTCTACTACTGTAAAAAATTTTTAAATTAAGATGAAGTTATTGATATCACAAAGATTGAACAACAACTCCTTATGTCATAATTGAAAATATTACACACACAGCATTATTTAATTGCTTTTAAGATTCTATCAACTGCTTTAGTATTTATATGGCCTTGTACTAATTTTGGTTTCATGAATATTTACAAAAGTAAACCCTTTTAACTTTTATTTGAAACGACATCAATTCAATATTCATATAAGTTAACATTTTCATTAATAGCCTTTTTTCATACATCTTTTGCACCAATAACTCTTTAAAATTGTTAGAAAAATTATATAAGAAAAGAAATACGAAGGCTTGAAATATGCTGTAATATACTGTCTTTAAAGAGTTGTTACTTACTATAAGGATTTGCAGATAATGACTCTTTAAAATACAATAAACCTATTATGGAATGCTTTGAATATTAAAGTATATCTTGGAAGTACAATCTTTTTATAGATATTGAAAATCTATGTTGTTGTGTTTCAACAAATGTATCTATTATATTTCAACAAATGTATCTATTGTATTTTAATAATTATGTTTATTGAAAAAACTTTTATTTATTCAAAAAATTATGTTTTAATCTAGCCAATCACATTTTAAATAATTATCTTCTAACATAAAACTCTCAAATATTACAGCAGTAGCTTGTACTCCATGAGTTTTAAATTCTTGTACTTTTTCGTATCAACTTGTCCGACTTATTCAAATTAAGTTTCTCTGAAGAAGAGGAAATAGGTAAAGTTTCCAAGTAAAACCGCGTCAAAACCTGTCGGAGTCCACACCAGAAGAAAGCAAACAGTGCTATATTAGTAGAATAATATTTGTTTGCTTTGAAGCTCAAATTGTACGTAATATATAATCAATAAACAAGTTGAAATATAATATAGAGAGAGACTCGTGGTCTCCACGTTCCCTCAATTATTTTAATCTTCAAGCTCGATTACAATTCGAAATGGCTCCTGCCTTTTCTTTGTGAATGTATCTTCTCTGAAGGTGGTGGTGGATGGAAAAATAGGATTGGAGTCAATTGACCAAGCCCTCAAAGTGCATGCATGGTCTTCCCCGCCATCACTAAGATAGTTGTCCTCCTTTAATATTCAATATTCAATACTTTCTACTACAGAGCTTCCCACCTGTGAAGATATGGCCCATGGTTTTCATCGGGGATCACTTTTCGGAAAACGAGTAATCACGCTAATCAAGAAGAAGAAAGAAAAATAACAATATAATATTTGAAAAATATTTTGAATTATTTAAAAAGATTTAAAAAATTTTTTTTATTATGTTTAATTAAAATTTTATATTTATATTTTTATTAAATAAACTCATATAATTAATAATTAATTAAATATTATTAGTTAAAATATCACTTATTATTTTTTATATAAAGTGACATTGATGTGATATTAATGTTAAGGGTAAAAATACTATATGACCATATTATCATGTTACGTTATCATTCATTATAATATATTAATATAAATATAGAAGCATATAATATAATACAAATAAAAATTATAAATATAGAAATATAGAAATGAAATACTTATACTACAAAATTTGTCTAGGTATTTATAAATATAGAAGCATACAATATAATACAAAATTATAAATGTTAACATAAAATGGTTAATTTGAGTTAATCTGATGATGGAATTTCACCCGAAAGGGTCAAAGAGTTGTCCCTTTCGGGATGAATTTTTTAGATGCGGGATTTAAGGGGATTTTCATTGAAGCGTCGGGATAAATCCAAACTCTATATATTCCAATACCTATTAACTCAAATAATCATTTTAAATGTAAAAGAAATAACTTTATATAATGTTATAGTTAAATCTAGATTGATATATTTAGTTAATTAGCCTAACCAACTATCACTAAATAAAATTGATTTAATTAAAATTTAAATATTAAAAATTAATTAATTGATTATTTGATAAATCATATAGCTAAATAAAATATATTAATCCATAATATTAATTAAAGGTTATAGATTTAAATAGAAAGTTTTAAAAACTGTATACAATAAAAAATAAATAAATAAGGTAGTAATTTACTCTAAACTATTAAACATATTATTGCATCAATTAAATTTATAAACGCGTTCATGTAGACATCATTTATAATTTTTATCTTGTCATAACATGACGCTTATATTTTGTCAATGAGATAGGAATTTCGATGATGGGATTTCCTCGAAGAGCTTCTAGAGACGAATTCTTCCGATGATATCTTTAGGTGAGAAAAATTTCAAGACTTCACCAAATCATTGGGATGGTCTATGAATGATTTTTCAATATAAGGTTGTCACTCTTATTATTTAAAATTGGTAAATCATGACATCATTTTACGACTGCATCATGTGCACCCGTAAAATAGAATAAAAAGATTTAATCTACTAATATAATAAAGAATTAACTAATAAATAAAGATTAAGGAAACATCAATTATTTAGGTTTCAATAGGATAACATAAAATTAAATGGTACCATTCGTGGAACGGGCGCTATGGGGGTGTCAATCCTTCCTTGTGCATAACCGCACTCCTGAACCCGGCTTTAAAGAAAATTGTAGACCAGTTACTTGTTCTTTCGATGGATCTAAAATTAATTTAGGATTTCATCAACTAGAATCGAGTTAATAGGTAGCCAATCGCACCTAGATAAAAAAGATTGGTAGTGACTTCTAGTAATTCTCACGTCTAGCATCGGGTTTTTAAACCCGCACGTTACGATAGCTATAAAAAAAATAGACAGTTAACAACAGAATCGATTACGTTGGTAATGTTCCATCAATAAGTACTAACAAACACTGACAAAATCATACTGCCAAACTTACTAACAGAACACTGACGAAATCAATTCCTTCAGTAAAACAATGGTGCGACATACTAGCAGATGGCATGAAGTTTATCGACAAAAAAGTTTCATCAATAATGTCTTTGCTAACGAAATTTACCAACCAAGTTGTCGATGGAAAATCTGGGTAATAATTTGGTTAGATTATGGATCGAATTACCAACAAAATTTTGTTCTGTGACTCAATTTAAAAAGTTTATAAAATTACCAATTGATATATCGATGAAATTTTCGTCTGTAATTATTTTTAAATTATTGACAAAAATTTTAGTCGGTAATTTCGTTAGTGAGTTAAATTAAAAACTCAGACACTCTTTTTTCCCCCCATTTCTCCCAGCTCTTTTATCCTCTCCTTCAACTCTTTATCCATTCATCCCTCGTGCCTATCACTTTGTTACATTGTCACTCTGCCCGTTTGACCTAGCCCCTTCGACCATTTACCGTTCAACCCAACTTCTCCGCCTGTTGCTCTGGTGAAGCTGCTACCAATTGATTTCCATCTCCTCAGAGCTATTGCTGTTCGATTTTGGTGAAGCTTTGGCAGTTCGATTTCACCAGTTTTGCTGCCCAATTTCTTTTGACCGATGGTAGTTTGGATGCTAAGAGAGTAAGCTTCCTACCATGGGATTTTTTATATGTTTAGGGTTTACATTTGAGAGTTAATAATTTGTTTAGCTTTCTATATGTTTACTGTTCATATTTTCTATGTGTATAGCTTTCATTGTCATGAAAATGTTTATTCATGGCATTATGTTGTTGAATATAATAATCTGTTGTTGTAATGAGTAATCTGTTGATTGTTGGTATATGTAATTTGTTGTTGAGATTTTAGTATTTTGAAGTTGTAGAAATTGTCGAACTTCAAATAGGATTTTTCCTTAGCCGTTGGTATGGTCTAATCTATTGGCATTGTGCCTTCCTTAACTTTCACAGATAACATTTTTAGTAATTAATTAAATTAGTAAATATAGTAAAATTTATAATTATTCAAGTTAATTAAGATTTTATTGAATTAACAAAATAATTTAACTAATTATCAGGTACAAACAATGTTTTAGGAATTAAGCAATTAAGTACATTAGTAATATTATTTAAATAAAAAAATATTCAAATTAGTGAAGGTGTTAATGAGTTAATTAAATAATTTAGTTAAATGAATTAAGGTAATGCGTTAGTAATTAAACAATTAATTAAGTTATTGAATTTAGTAAAATTTAAAAAATATTTAAATAAATTAAGATTTTATTAAATTAATTAAATAATTTGACAACTTGAATTGAAAAAATGTTTTAGTTATTAAGCATTTAATTAAATTAGTAGGGTTTATATTTAATACACTATTAGTGTATAGCTTCTATACACTATTGGCTCATCAAAATGTGCCACCTCATTAATGAGGTAAAATAAAAAACTTTACGGACTTAAAATTAAATATTAAAAAGTTTATAATAACATCAAGGACTTAAAATTAAATATTAAAAAGTTTATAATAACTAATTAAATAAAAAATAAAATATTTTCACTTTTCTATCTCTCTTAGCCGTTCTTGTTTTGCTTATCTCTCCAACTTCATCTTCTTCTTCCATTGAAATTAGATTTTGCAAAATTCTGCAACTTCAAGAGCAATTTTTAGATTATTTTCTAATTCTTTTAAAACCCTAAAAGAGATTGAGGGAACATACTTTCCAAAAAAGAAAATTGAAGAAACAAGATTCAAATAAATAAATCTTATTAATAGAATTTTATTAAGTTAACAATTTTGCTTCTAAGTAACAAGATTAAGCAAAAAAATTTTCTTTTCCAAGAAACCATATCTCACCTCTCATTGTCGTTGTGTTGCAAAGGAAAATTCACTTTTGCTCAACTACGTTAATTTTGAAACTCTTGTAAAATGGTTAGTAACATCCCATCTAAAAATGCTGATTTTCATTTAACATCTTGAAAATGTGGAGTTTAGTTAAAAATTAAAATGGTTATTTAACATATCCTGAAAAATAATTTTCGTTCAAATACCAAAAAGCTTGTGATTTGGTTTAACATCTTAGATTTAAACTTATTAGCATTTTAGATTTTAGTAAAAAGGTTAAGTAACACCTTAAAAGAATTTTGGTTTTTGATAGAAATTCAAAGTCTTATGACTGCACTCAATGAAAAAAAAAAAACTAATACCTGCAGAAAAAGAACAATATTTGGCTTAATCTTGTTATTTAGAAGCAAAATTGTTGATTTATAAGATTATGCTAATAACATTTATTTATTTGAATTTTGTTTCTTCAATCTCTCTTTTTTAAGTTTCAGAAGAATTAGAAAAGAATCTAAAAATTGCTCTTTAAATTACTGAATTTTGCAAAACCTAATTTTAATTGAAGAAGAAGAGAAAAAGAAGATGATGGAGTTATAGAGAAATAGAAAAGAGAAGAACAAGAAAAAGAACGGTTGAGAGAGATAGAAAAGTGAAAATATTTTATTTATTGTTTAATTAATCATTATAAATTTTAAGTGAAAATATTAAGGTGCTAGTTATGAGTTAAATAAATAACTTAGTTAATATCGTAATGTAATGTTTTATAAGTAATTAAGCAATTAATAATATTACATAATATTTTATTTATTTTAAGTAATTAAGGTTTAGGGTTTAGTAAAATTTAACTAAGCTATATGAGAGAATTAGTTACATAATTTAACTAATAAAAAATAATCATATATTAGTAATTAAAAAGAAATATGAGGCAAAGTATTAGTAGTCTCTTCCTGTTCAGCAACTTGATTATCAACTATAGAAAAATTCACTGAAGCAACCACTCTCTTTGAACAACCTTTACTCTTATAGTATGTTTGGTTGGTGAAACAGCTAAGCCATTCCCTCTCTATTCCTAAAGAACATATGTTCCTTTGTTTGATTCCTACATGCTTCAAAGAATAGCCATTCCTTTAGAATGGCTATTCTCCAAAATAAGTTAAAACTAAAGAATAGCTAATACCAACACCCCCCATGGTATTAGCTATTCCTTAGTTAAGGAATAGCCTCAAANAAATATCAATATTTAAATGATCAATTATTAATATTTTAAAAAAATTATAAATGATTAATATTTAAAAATTAATAATCATAATATCCTTTAACTTATAAATAAAATATTAATATTTTTAAATATTAATGATTATCAAATATTAATATTTTATATAAATTATAAATTATTAATATTTAAAAATAAATAATCATAATTGTATTTAAATTATAAATAAATTATTAAGATTTTTAAGAATTAATGATTAAATTATAATAAAATAGTAATATTTAAATTATCAATTAGTAATATATTGATTAAATTATAAATTATTAATATTTAAAAATAAATAATCATAATAATATTTAAATTATAAATAAAATATTAATACTTTATAATGTTAATGATTAAATTAGAAATAAAATATTAATATTTAAATGATCAATTATTAATATTTTAAATAAATTATAAATTATAAATATTTAAAAAATAAAAAAAAATCATAATAACATTTATTATAATAAAATATTAATACTTTATAATATTAATAATTAAATTATAAATAAAATAACATTATTTAAATTATCAATTATTAATATTTGTAATAAATTATAAATTATTAATATTTAAAAAATAAAATAAAAATAATCATAATGATATTTAAATTATAATAAAATATTAATATTTTAAAATATTAATGATTAAAATATAAATAAAATATTAATATTTTAAAATATAAATAAAATATTATATTTAAATGATTAATATTAATATTTTAAATAAATTATAAATTATTATACATTTAAAAATAATATAAAATAAGAATAAATAATCATATATATAATAAAAGGGTATTTATTTTTTTGTACTTTATTCCTTTTTTATTCCAAAGTTATTTGTACTAACCAAATACTGTAATAAGTCATAATAACTATTCCTTACCTATTCCATTCGTCATACCAAACTACATAATAACTATTCTATTCTATTATCACTTTATTTTATTTCTACGTAATAGTTATTCTATTTTATTCTTATGTATTCCACTAACCAAACGTAACCTTAGTAAACTTAAAATCACTAGAATAATCAATCAATCTGAAACATTTATCCTTAACTTGCCCTGTATTTCCATAGTTACTATAAATCAAATCTAACTTAATAACTTTCTTTTTGCTGTTAGTGACATTTGTCATTGTACATTTCTCAATAAGAGGTTGAGATTGCAATTGTAAATTTCTTTGAGATTCTTCTCTAATTACCAAGCTATAGGCTTCATTTAGGGTTGGAAATGGTTTCAACAGAATTATTTGTGACCTCAAAGCAATGTATGACTCATTTAACCCATTTAGGAACTTGAAAACATTATCCTTAACAGCTAGGTCTATGTAGATGCTCAATTTTGGTTAATTATTATTATGTACTATTTACAGGAAAATTACCTTAAGGGTGTTCCAAATGTGGAAGTGCCCAGGAGAGTTCCAAGCGAGGAAGCACCCAAGGGTGTTCCAAGCATGGAAACGCCAAGGGAGTTCCAAGTGAGGAAGCGCCCAGGGGTGTTCCAAGCATGGAAGCGCCTAGGGAGTTCCAAGCGAGGAAACGCCCAAAGGCGTTCCAAGCGAGGAAGCGCCCAGGGGTGTTCCAAGCATGGAAGTTTGAAAGTGCCTAGGGGAGTTCCAAACGAGGAAGCGCCTAGGGGAGTTCCAAGCGTAGAAGTGCCCAGGAGAGATCCAAGCGTAAAAACACCCAAGAACAAACATAGAATAGCTATTTGTATAGGGAAGTGAAGTAACTCAAAATAAGTGGCAGGGTTCATGAGTTACCTTCACATTTGGGATGTTCTAGAGAGTTTAGCTTGGTGGCTCAGATATGAAGATAGTTAAGAGGACTTCCTATTAACCCTTCCTTGAAGTTCACGTGCTTGACCCTTTTCTCTTTCCTTACTCTTTAAAAATACATGTGACACACTTTTAAATGCTACTGCTCCATTTACCCAAAATTTACGCCCATTACCTAATTACGTGATCATTCTTTTAATATCTTGTAAATCGTTCTTTAACTGTTTTTCCATGACAAGCACGTTCTCCCATGATTGAATGTGCTCTCTTAAACAACTCCTAATAAAGTGTTTCTACTAAGTATAAATATGAGAACTTGGAAGGTATGTGAGACTTTTCGGAGACCCAGTAGAGATTACTCTAAAAAGCTCTCTCCATATTCCTTCAAACATTCTTTCTTTTCAGCCTTTCTCATTCGCCGTTATCTGCCACCTCTTTCATCTTTTCCCATCTTTCACCACCTGCCACCTAAAGCATTTACGCTTCAAGGACTACTCCAGTCTTTCTTTCCGCCACCTCTAGCACATCCTTATTCACTCATTGCAACACGTCCTCTTTTCCTAACCAAAAGAACCCTTTACATTTTGGTGACTCCATTGGGGAGGAGTGATTGTAGTAAGTGAAAATTAGCTAGAAATTTATATTTGAAGACATGGAGAGTTCTCCTGATAACTAAGAAGTATCCGCCCCTGCTTATGTCCAAGAGCTTATGAAAATGCTCCGAGCCTCCCAAGAAAGGATGCAAGCCTTAGAAGAAAACAACAAGAAGATAATGGAGACCATTGACCAGTTTACATCCTCAATTGCCACAACCTCTCAACCCCCGCCTATGCTAGCGAAAAATGCCACTAATATGGTCAATAACAATGGAAGTGGAGGAAATGGAGAGAGTAGTAACGACCCACTTCTCAATACCACTCATCCCTCTATTGTAGGCAATCCCACCACGGTAACTCCTGCCGCTATCACCCAAAGTTTTGTCATAAAGGAAGAGTTGGAGAAACTGCTCGATCAGAAGAATAAGAGCCTCAACTTCTCAGAGTTTGATCTGAAACTACCTTACCCTGCAAAAGTAGTTGCTAAGCCATATCCCAAAGATTACACCAGCCCAAAATTCAAACAATTCAATGGCAAAACTGGTGATGCTCGAGAACATGTCATGAAGTTTGTAGAAACCTTAGGAGTCGCAGGCTTGGACGATGATCTAAAATTGAAGGAGTTCTCTAAGTCTTTTATTGAGAAAGCCTACACCTGGTATGTTAATCTCACTCCCGACTCAATTGACTCTTAGAACCAAATGTGTAGAATGTTTGGAGAAAAGTTCTTTTCTACCCAAGAGAAGGTCACCCTTATTGACTTGGGAAGGGAACATCAGAAGGCAAGAGAGGATCTTATGGAATACATCCAGTGGTTCAGGGAACGTGTACTGGATATACAAGATTCTCATGATGAGAAGGAGCTAATCAAAGGATGCATCCAAGGTATATTTGATGAATATAGGGTGCATTTGGAAAACTTACTTCTTCCAACTTTTGCCACCTTAGTTGAGGTTGCACGATGGACCAATAATACGGTCCTTAAGCAAAAGGGAGCTAACCATTTCAACAGGAGGAACACTTTGGTTGTGAACGCAATACAAGGAAGAGGCAAGGAAAGAAGAGGACCTCGACAAACTCTGAGGTCGAGGTGTGACAACTTCAAGAGAAGGCATGATGAAAAGATTGTTCCACCTCCTCCATTTTCAGCTCCTCTTGATAGAGTAAGGGCACTTCTTAAAGAATGGATTAGAGATGGACAAATAAATCTTCCTTACGTGTCAAGACCTTCAACAGTAGAAGAAAAGTCCAATTCGCGCTATTATGATTACCATCGCGTGGTGGGTCATCCATTTGCAGAATGCAGAAACATGCGCAAAATATTTCACAAAAGAACACAATCAGGAGAAGTCCTGATTGGAAATAATAGAATTCAAAATAATCCACTCCCTGCTCATTAGAATGCTAGAGGACATGTGAGTGCAGTGATTGGTATTCAAGAAGAGCCTACACCACCTTCCAATCCAGAAGAGGATGCACGTGCAACTGCTATGGTTACCTCATCCATTGCCAACTCACTCATGAAGACACCTAGTTGCAAACACTTCTTTGATCAACTTGGCTTTTCAGAAGAATTGAAGAAGAAGGCAGCCACAATCTTAGTAGAGATAACTAGTTTATAGAATGGGGAATGCAGCTTGGTGGGACAACCTATGAAGAAGATGACAAGGGGATATGAGAACGCCATAGTATTCACAAAGGCAGATATGTGCACACCACATCCTTATCACAATAGGCAACTCTATGTAGAGAGCAATGTCAATAGATACCCAATGCGAAGGACATTTATTGATGATGGTTCCTCGGTAAACCTCATGCCACTGTCTACTCTAAAGGCTATGAATATAGACTTAAAGAGTTTATGTCGTCCTAAGACTATCACTTCCTTCGACAACAAAGAAATTAAGACTCTAGGATAAGTCATGGTGAGTTTCAAGATGGGACCTATTCAAGACCAGACCTATTTCCACGTTATTGAAGCTGATGTGGCCTATCACCTCCTTATAGGGAGGAAGTTTTTTCACTCTCACAATATCATTCCTTCCACACGACACTAATGTATCAAAGGTTACTGGAAAGGGAAGGAAATTTTCATTCCAGCAACCAAAGCACCATTTGAATGCCATAAGGTAAGTTATACTGAAGCTTCTTTCTTTGAGGAACTAACAGAGGAAGGTGAAACTAGCATAGCTAGGCCTATAAGTGTTCCACTTCCACAATGGGAAGAATACTCCCATAAAGGGAAAGAAAACATCTTGAAGAAAAAGAAGCTAGGAGGAAAAAGAAAATGCTTCGAAAGATAGAGAGAAAACTCCACTGGGATAAGCTCTTATGCTCGTGAAGACAAGAAGGTGGTTTACTGTTTATGATGGGGCGTGGGGTCTAGGGAAGCATCTTCTCTTGACCCCATATCACATGAGCCACATGATATACCATTGTCTTGCTTTCAGGCAGAAGAAGTGGAAGGGGAACCTAAAGAATCACTTGTAACAGACCGCTTCAAGAACAGCCAAAGCCACACGGTAATGAACTAGAGGAGCTCAACTTCGCTTGAGAATGAGAGACTCCCAAACTATTCTTCATAAATAAGAACCTTTTAGAGGAACAAAGAATAGCAACGGTTCAATTGTTGAAAGAATTCCAAGATGTGTTCGCTTGGATGTATGAGCAAATGCTTGGTTTAGATGAGAAATTTGTCACTCTTGAGTTACACATCTCTCATGAAACCAAGCTAGTAAAACAGCATGCACGTGTGTTTCACCATGAAATAGAAAACCAGATAAAAGAAGAAATTAACAAACTTCTTAAAGCTGGGTTCATCAAGCCAATTCATCATCCAACTTGGCTAGCGAATGTGGTACTGGTGAAGAAAAAGAATGGAGCAATCCGAGTGTGCGTGGATTTAAGAGATTTGACTAAAGCTTGTCCTAAGGATGATTTTCCTCTCCCAAATATTGATACTCTTGTAAATGCTACAGCAGGTCATGAAATAGTTTCCTTTATGGATGGATTCAATGGATATAATCAAATAAAGATGGCACTTGGAGATGCAGAGAAAACAGCTTTCAGAACCCCATTTGGTAACTTTTACTGTACAGTTATGCCATTCGGGTTGAAGAATGCAGGAGCAACCTATCAACGTGCCATGACAGCAATTTTTCATGACATGATGCACGATTGCTTGGAAGATTATGTGGATGACATAGTGGTGAAATCCAAGAAAGCCCTAGATCATCTTGGAGACTTGAGAAGAGTGTTTGAGCGATGTCGAAAATACAAGCTACGCATGAATCCCTTGAAGTGTGCCTTTGGAGTAATAACCAGTAAGTTTTTGGGTTTTATGGTGCATCGAAAAGGTATAGATGTAGACCTTGTAAAGATAAAAGCTATTCAGTCTATGCCACCTCTATCAAACCAAAAGCAACTCAAGAGCCTGTTGGGAAAGGTTTCTTACATTCGGAGGTTTATTCTAGCCTTAGGGGATATCATTATGCCTTTCCAAGCTCTTCTCAAGAGAGGGGTTCCATTTTCATGGAATGAACAACAACAGCGAGCTTTCGAGCATATCAAAGCTATTCTTACTTCCCCCAAGACAATGACTATGCCAATCCAAGGAGAACCAATGATGTTATATCTCACCTTAACTCCACATTCAATTAGTGTTCTACTTGTATAAGAGGTGAAGGGGCAAGAACGACCCGTGTATTACTTGAGTAGATGTTTGCATGGGAGTGAATTGAACTACCCACCAATGGAGAAGTATTATCTTGCACTGGTGTACACAACTCAAAACTTCGTCATTACTTCTTGGCTCACAAACTTAAAGTAGTGACCAAATCAGATCTAATCAAATTCTTGCTTTCTCGGCCAGTTTTATTTGAGAGGATAACAAGGTGGCTTCTATTACTTGGAGAGTTTGACATTTCAATTATACAACCTAAGGCGATCAAGTCTCAAGCTCTTTCAGATTTGCTAGCACACTTCCCATCCCAATTTGATGAAGTAATTCCTGACTTTATCCCAGAAGAGCTCCATGAAGTATATTCTGTCAACACAGAATATGGAGAATGGGAGTTGTATTTTGATGGTTCCTCCACTATGTTTGGTGGAGGTGTTGGGATAGTTTTGATTCCCCCAAGAGAAGTTCATGCAAAAGATGAGTTGTCTTCTAATTCTCATATCAATCATACTCAATCAGAGAGAATGAACAAGACAGACGTACCTAGCAGAGAAGAACCTCTTTCTTTAGCTTTCAAGTTGGATTTTCCCTGCACCAACAACTAAGCAGAGTATGATGCGTTGATTTTGGGGTTGTATGCAACCACTATTTTGGGAGTCAATAGCTTGTGCATCCATGGAGACTCTAATCTAATTGTAAGACAAATAAGTGGTGAGTTCTCTCTTAAAGAACCTATACTTGCATCTTACAGAATAATTGTCCAATCACTATTACAACAATTCTAAAAAGTGAGACGTGAACATAGCTCAAGATCTGCTAATAGACATGCAAATGCACTTGCTACTTTAGCTTCCAAAATACAGATGAAAGAAGAAGATCAAAATACTATTTCAATATTAAAGAGAAGACTTCCATGTCTTTCTAATGAGTTGTTACAACCTCTCACTTATGAAGAAGAGGATTGGCGTTCACCCATAATAAGAGACCTGTTTAATCCAAGGTCAACTGTTATCTCTCGATTAAAGCACTTCACTCTTATTCATGGTGTGTTGTATCACAAAGGAAGTAATGAAGTATTGGCCAGATGCATTTCTAGCAATGAAGCAAAGGAAAGATTAAAAGCAGTCCATGAATAGTGGTATGGAGAAGAAGGACCATCGTTGCATCGCTTACTCCAAAGAGCAGGGTATTTTTGGCCAACTATGTCCAAAGATGCACTTCAGTTTCAACAATCTTGTTCTAAATGTTCAAAACCTTCAGATGTACATGAATGTCATTTTGTAGAAAATGCGGGTGATTGGAGAAGGCCTTACATTGACTTCCTTCAAAATGGAATCCTTCCAACAAATTTATAAGATGTAAGACAGGTAAAGAGAAGGACTCGACGTTTCTTCATGAAAGGAAATGAGTTGTTCCGAGTATCATTCGTGGGACGTCTTTTAAAGTACGTTTCTCCTGCTGATGTAAATCCCTTAATGAAAGAAGTCCATGCTGGAAGTAGTGGAGAGCATGAAGGAGGGAGAAAGCTTTATAAGAAATTATTGGATCTTGGATACTATTGGCCCACCATGGAAGCAAATGCAATGAATTGCGCAAGGAAATGCCATGAATGTCAAGTCCATGGAAATGCCATACATGCTCTAACTGTAGCACTCTATAGCATTATCACACCTTGGCCTTTCCACACTTGGGCATTCAATTTGATTGGGCCTATTAGTCCTCATTCTAGGGGACATACATGGATACTTGCAGCAACAGAATGTTTCACTAAATGGGTAGAGGCTATTCCTTTGAAGAAAGCAACAAGACCGACTGTAGCTAACTTCATCAAAGAAAACATTATATGCAGATTTGGAATACCCAAGCGTATCCTGTCAGATAATGGCACTCCATTTGTCAACTCTAGTGTAAGGGAACTCTTAGCCCTTTATGATGTGGATCATGTGAAGTCAACCCCTTATTACCCTAAAGGGAATGGTCAAGCTGAGGCCACCAATAAAACTCTCCTCAAAGTACTAAGTAGAATGGTACATGATGACCCTAAGATGTGGCATGATGCTGTTCCTGTGACATTATGGGTGTACAAAACTTCTAAGCGAGCACCTACTAACGTTATTCCTTTCTCTTTAGTATATGGGACAAAAGCTATTCTACCTGCAAAAATCTTAGTTCCATCAGCAAGATTGGACTTAGATGCTGAGATGGACAATAATGCTTTGCGAATGATGGAATTGGAAACGTTAGAGGAAAGAAAGGATAAAGCAAAGAAGAACTTTTCCACGTATCAAAGAAGGTTGAGTAGAGCATATGACAAGTTGGTAACGAAAAGAAGCTTTGAAGAAGGTGACTTAGTACTCCGTACAGCGAAACATATTAGAAGAGGAACAGTAACGACTAAGTTTAGTCCGAAGTGGGAAGGACCATACATTGTCCATGAGGTGAACGAGAGTGGATATTGTACCCTATTGAATCCAAAGACCAATGCTATTACAGCACCAGCCAATCTTCAATACATCAAGAAGTATCATGTATGACAATGCTATCCACTATCTGCCCTATTTATGAATGATGTCTTAGAATCATCTTTTGCAATTGCCTTGTATTTCCTTTGCTTTGAATGCATTATCAACAGCAACTTTATCGCTTTCATTATGGCTGTCTTGTGATATGTTAAAATAAATTCATTCAAAGTAAATTCATTTTCAGTCGCAAGCTTTATCGCTCTTGTTTTGGCTGTAATGTTATTATTTCACTTGGTCAAAAGTTTTATGCTTGAAACTTTCACCATATGAATAGCCGCAAGCTTTAACACTCATAATCTGGGTTTATGTTATTGGTCGCAAGCTTTATCGCTCATTTCTTGGCCATAGTCTGTTATTCACAAAAAGATCACAGCTTTAAATGCTCATGTAATATGTCATTCTCTTTCATATAAGGTTGAGGATTATTCTCCATAATAAGAAGTTGAGAATCCTTTTTTGGCCACACACAATAATATTTGTGAAATGCTCATATGTTTGCAAAAAAAAAATGATAAAATACTAAACTAAGTGGTTCAATAAAACCATGAAGAAAACAAAGTACAAGTTCACTTTGGAGCAATAAGTTTATAATATCAGAAAAAAAAAAGAGAGAAACAAGGAAAAGCTAGTCTAGTATGAAATTCAGAGGGTAGGAAGATTTATCATTCTCAAAATTGGAACGGCTATCTAGTCTTCTTTGCAACTCTATCTTCCTTGCATCAAGCTCTTTTATCTTAGCCTCTATGTTAAGCTTGTCAACCTTCATCGCAATGTATTCTTTGGCCTTAGCCATGCAAGTGTCAAGGCATTTAATGTGACAACCAGAAAGGAGAACATCTTCCATAAGACCTACCATCTTTTGTAATTCTTCGAGTGGAATGTTTGCCCATGGGGAGGAAGCAATCTCCAAAGCAGTACCCAAGCTATCCATAATACCTTTATTCAAGAATTTGTGTTTAAAATGCCAAAATTCACCTTCTACTTTATAGACATGCTCCAATAGCTGCAAGTGTTGAGGCATGACTAGAATGCCATGAAAATTTTTCAAATGAGCATCAGAAGCATCATTTCCACGTTCTACCTCTAAAAAAAAATGGCATACAGTGAGCAACAAGAAGGAGGCATAGCAATATTTAAACAAATGATGTTTGAGTTATGCTAAATGCCTCTACGAGAAGAAGAAGAATTATGAGTAGAATCCGGAACACCCCCAGAAGAAGAACCATTACAAGTAGTATTCAGAACACCCTCAGAAGAAGAAGCATCGCGACTAACATTCGGGACACTAGAAGAAATGTTGCGAGTAGCACTAAGAGTACCATTGATTCCAAAGTTGTTCTGAATGTTGCGAGTAACTCCAAAGGTTCCTCTAGCGATGATGTTTGCATTGTTATGCTGAAATGTTTCAAAGGCAAACCTAAGAGCACTCTAATCATTTTGGTTAATGGCATTCACATCATCACCTCCAACTCTAGTAGTAGCACTGACATCATCACCAACAACTCTAATAGCGGCATCCACATCACCTTCACTAACTCTTGTAATGTCATTCACCTCATCTCTACCAACACTCTGTGTAGTAGAGGGTAGGAAATCGGTCATATCTATCAGACCTCCTTGTATAGCATTACCATATACCTCTCCTCCTAAACTCTGATGTTCATGTCTGGGAAACCTTTCTTCAATTGACTCATCATTGGACTCATGGTTATTTGTGTGGTCATAAGATTCTTCTTCGCTCTCAGACTCCATTTCTACACTTAGAATTGATTCTTTCTAAAAAAGAAAAGGGAGAGAGTTCAAATATTTACATGAGAGTGACGTAAAAAGGAGATAAAGAGAAGCAAGAAACAAGCTTACCTGACAAAGGGTTTTGTTCCTCTTAGAGCGAATCAAACAAAGTGACATGTCATTATTACTAATGGAAGGAACACGCAATTGTGCCTCAAGATCAGGTATGATGAATGAAGTCCATTCTTGAAGACAATCTCCCCAATAAGCATACCAACCAGCGATAGAGGCACCTATTTTGTCAAAGGCTGGAACAACATAGTTTTTGAATTTATTCACAGTACGATCGAGCATGTCAATAAAGAATGCAGAAGTGCAAGAGAAGAAGTTTTCAAGAAAATGGGGTATAGGCGGAGCTGGCTGATCATATCCAAATTGGCGTGCCACTCTGTAAGGAGAATATACTTCAACAGACAATGAATCCCTATTAGCACCTAAAGTAGTCGTCTTAATCATGGAAGGTAGTTTGGAAGAATGAACCCTATTAGCACCTGAGCTCAGTTTCCCAATCTCAAGTGGTCGCCTATCATAATAAACAGTTGGATCACCAAAATCATGGTTTGATCTCACATAAGGCCTTCCAATAAATTGATCTGCCTCATCCAACACCTTAAAAATGTTGTCCCTAGAAGTTTGGTCATGCCATGCCCAAGCTCTATAATTATCTCTTAAAGTTGTATGTGCAGAAGAAGACACAAGAGGCTGATATACATTAGAAGTGGGGGCACAACTACGGAATCTCTCCCATAAACACATCTGAATAAAGGATACATCCACAAAAGTCAAGACTCTGTAACGGCCAACTGATTCAACAGTCTTAAAATAATACAAGTCTAACCTCCTATACACGGATCCTAGATATAATGGAGCAAGAGGAAAGCTCATACCCTTAGCAATTTTGATTGCATAGGGAATAACTGAAGACGAGATCCCATCATCTAGACAACTTGGGAAGACATGCCAAGCCAACCACATGATCAACAAAGCCACTAACTCATGAGTGTGATCTAGATACTTGGGAGGATTACTTTCACCTTTAATGTTGAACTTCTTATAGAAGAGTCCTACCCAGTTAGAGAAGCACGCCACTTTGGAAGCTTTAACTTGGCTCCTTAACAAGTCCATAAAGAAGTCCTTAACTTTTTCTTCCTCTCTAGAAAGTGTAACAGAACGAATGTCGTTTCTACCAACACAGGGAAGTTCCAAAAGAATGCATACATCTTCAAGAGTGAAAGTAAACTCTCCCCAAGCAGTAACCATGGAATGAGAAAAGGTACTCCATCGTGCAAGGATAGTGCGCCATACTTCAATTTTGTATTCTCTGCGAATGAGAAGTTTTGTGGTGACTCTTACAGCGTTAATGACTCCAACATTGTTGAGAGCAGTTACATAAGTGGAATTCTTCAAAACTTTCTCTACCCACTCATCCTAACCTTGGACCCATAATGAATTAGATCCGAACTTAGTGATTGAAAGAGGGAATTCACCACGCTCAAATCTAAACTTCAGTACTGACGTTCCTAGGATAGAAAACCTTATATCTGGAGTGGCTTCGTTACAAATACGATCCCAATGATAGCCAGCAGATGCACATGGATGTCTATCTATCTGTTTTGCATGCACTGCTTCCCAAAAGCAATCTTCTCCTCCTTCTCTGATGATACTATCATCCCAATTTTCTAGCACAAGAGGTACTTCACTAGATTTTCCTACTCTTATTTTCTTAGAAAGAGAGGTTGCAGTAGTATTCTTCATTTTTTTCATCAAAACAGCCCTATCAGGCTCACCATAGCGAACTTTTGGGGTAAAACGAGTTTTGGCCATGAGAAGAGCCAACAAAATCCCTACAAGCACAAATGATACAAAAAAACAACCAGATAAGTATTCACTCATTACCATTCCTACTCATGCATTAGTATCCCATGATTATTTGTTCTTACTTGTGTATCATTTTTTTAACTATTCCCTTATGCCAAACAAAAAAAAATGAATATATTTGTATACAAATTACTAAGCAAAAAAAAAAAATACCTATAGAGAAATAAGCAACAAATAAAGAAATAAATAAAATAACAAGATATTCATTTTCTAGGTAATTAATTTCCATTCTCATTCAAGTATCTATTAGAGAAGAAAGTGTCTTCCTTGACGTAATATTAAAAAAAAAAATTAATTTTTTTTTTTTGAGAATTTTGTCACGGTTCGGCCTTCTCTAGAATATGGATAAGTTTAGAGGAATGCATTTAGAACAAGGCTTAAGAAATTCATTTAACTTCAATGGAAATAACCTGAAATACACCTTTGTTGAAACAAGTGGTACATATTGGTTCAGAGTTATACTTTCAACAATAAGGAAAAACATATTTCATTACACAAAACGACAATGAAAATTAATTGAAAGAAATAAAATAGTCAACCCTTCTATCTACTACTGTTAATAATGAAAAGACGTTCCCTATCCTACATCTTTAGTTAAAAAAAAATCAATAAAAGTATTTGAAAAAAAATAAAAATAAAAAAAAATAAAGGATTGAAAACCGTACGAGAACCCCCGGCGTTGGTTAAGTGTCTGCTGGCTTAAATAATAATAGATGAACGTGATGTAATCAAATTGAAGAATTGATAACTTTTTGAAGTCAAAGTCTTCATCTCCTCCCCAACATTTAATACATCCTGCGTGTCACAGTTCTTTTTATTTTATTCCTTTTAATACTTAACCTTTTCTTTTATAACTTGGAAATTGCTCATTATGACGTAAGCTTTTAATCGTTACTATAAAATTACTTTGAATGCACCAAGTAACTACCAAATTGATTGACATAGCAAATAAATTCTTCTTTTTTTTTTCGTATTAGAAACAACAAGAATAGACTAAGTAAAATTGTTTAAATAAAACTCACTTGCTTCAAAATTAAAAAAAAAAAACTTTAGAAGTTTATTGTGAGTTTCTGTACAACTAACCTCTCAAGAGAAATCTATAAAATTTTTAAATGTCAAGATTATCATTCATTTAAATATTTTTACTATGCATGAAATTTTTAATAATAAAATTTTTCTGCAAGGGGCAAACTATTTTAAGTGGTTCAGGCGTTCTAAGTAGGGAAGCATCTAAAGCTATTCTAAATGTGTCTAGAGCTATCCTAAATGCAGGCATTCCAAGTAGGGAAGCGTCTAGAGTTATTCTAAATGCAAAAGTACCCCTAAACATATACATAAAAAAAAAAAGAAAACTTACTTGCTCAAAATTTTAAGAAAAAACCTTTGAGAATTAGGAAGAGCCTTTGAGAATTGATTGTGAATTTGTACAGAATTATTCTATTGTATTTATAAATTTTAGAAATTATTTTCCTAGTAGGAATCTAAATTATTTTCCTAGTAGGAATCTAACTCTTTTAAATTATCTTATCAAATACTTTTCTACCTCTAACTATTTTTCCTCTTATATCTCTGTTTTTCTCATATATCTAAGCTTTACGAACTTTGGGATTTGCTAGGAGGGTTTGAGAGTAATACTCTTCTTAAGAACAATAACGATGATACCATGCTTAATAATTGCCAACTCAAAAAAAAAAAAAAAAAAAAAATATATATATATATATATATATATATAAAGAGAGGAAAAAGTAATTCTTATTACTATGTGCATCTCCTTATGCATAAAACTTCTTATAAGAATTTTTATGCAGGGGTAAAATGTAGATACTCAATTTTGGTTAATTATTATTATGTACTATTTACAGAAAAATTACCTTAGTGGTGTTCCAAGCGTGGAAGTGCCCAGGAGAGTTCCAAGCGAGGAAGCACCTAGGAGTGTTCCAAGCATGGAAACGCCAAGGGAGTTCCAAGCGAGGAAGTGCCCAGGGGTGTTCCAAGCGTGGAAGTACCCAGGGGTGTTCCAAGCGAGGAAGCTCCCAGGGGTGTTCCAAGCATGGAACCGTGGAAGCGCCCAGGGGAGTTCCAAGCGAGGAAGCGCCTAGGGGAGTTCTAAGCGTAGAAGCGCCCAAGGGAGTTCCAAGCGTAGAAACACCCAAGAACAAATATAGAATAGCTATTTGTATAGGGAAGTGAAGTAACTCAGAACAAGTGGCAGGGTTCATGAATTACCTTCACATTTGGAATGTTTTAGAGAGTTTGGCTTGGTAGCTCAGATATGGAGATAGTTAAGAGGACTTCAACCCTTCCTCAAAGTTCACGTGCTTTACCCTTTTCTCTTTCTTTACTTTTTAAAAATACATGTGACATACTTTCAAATGCTACTGCTCCATTTACCCAAAACTTACGCCCATTACCTAATTACATTATCATTCTTTTAATATCTTGTAAACCGTTCTTTAACTGTTTGTCCATAACAAGCACGTTCTCCCATGATTGAATGTGCTCTCTTAAACAACTCCTAAGAAAGCGTTTCTACTGAGTATAAATATGAGAACTTGCAAGGTATGTGAGACTTTTCAGAGACCCAGTAGAAATTACTCTGAAAAGCTCTCTCCATATTCCTTCAAGCATTCTTTCTTTTCAGCCTTTCTCATTCGTCGTTATCTGCCACCTCTTCCATCTTTTCCCATCTTTCACCACCTGCCACTCAAAGCACTTACGTTTCAAGGACTACTCTAGTCTTCCTCTCTGTCACCTCTAGCGCATCCCTATTCACTCATTGCAACACGTCCTCTTTCCCTAACCAAAAGAACCCTCTACAGTCCATAAGCTCTTGAAAACATCGAGAATTACAATCACCATACTTACATTGAGGTAAAGGCCTAAAATTCTTTAATTCTTCCTAGATGGCTTTGAATTTAATAAAGTAGGAATCAACAGTCTGAGTAACTTAAGTAAGGTTAGAAAGGGTGAACTGTAGATTGCATATTCTAGAACTATCGGGTTAAGAAAATCTCTTCTTTAGCATCTCCCAAATCTAAGCTACCAAGTTGATATAAAATACTGTGGATGCAATGGGTTGTGAAAGAGACTCAAGAAGCCATGCAACAATGAGATTATTGCACCTTGTCCAAGGAGCATAAAGTGCATCAGACTTCTTTGGTTCTGGAATGGTGCCATCAATGAATCCCAATTTATTTCTAATTGAGAGTGTGAGAAGGAAAGAGTGACTTCAGGCAATGTAATTGTTGGTTGTGAGTTTGGGGGTAATCACCATCGAATCATGGTGGTTTGAATGGTGAATAAAAACAATGATTGGGGATTTCCCAAGGGAGAAGTAGATTTTGCACCGGAGGAAGTCATCTGGGTAGTTGCACAAAACGATCTAATTGGAAGAAAATTTCTGATAAAATCAACACAAAAAAAAAAAAAACCTCCAGAAATTGAAACAAGGCACTGATACTATGAAAGAAATTAAATATGAAAACCAAAGGAAATAAAGTCGCAGATTTAAGAGAACAAAGAATTTGGAAGTACTTCTCTTCTTTTGAATAGTTGAATACACGGCTAAGTTACAAAATACAATAAGGTATTTATAGATACAAATATTAAAATTAGGGTTTATCCTAATTACAATAATAACTCTTGAACTTTACAAATATTTATAGGTCTACCCTCCTCCTGCTTCATTCTTCACAAAGAAAAAAAACTGAATAAACAACTCTTTATTTTTGAGAATATTTTATTTTAATCTTTGGACCCAAAAAGTAAAAAATTACAAAATAATTTAAATATGCGATTCATTTTGATATAAGAAAAAGTGTCTTAGTTCAAATTTATGATTTTTATCAAAATTTCATCTCATCTTCGTCACTTGAGTTAAGTCCAACTAACATTGTATTTTATTGATATTGCTTTTCATAATTTACTAGATAAAATTAATAAATTAATCTCTTATGAAAATATAATTTAATTATGTGATATTAATTGAGGAAAAATCGCAAAACGTTGTATAAGAAAAGTTATTTGTTTTATTAGCAATAAGGAATTAGCTTAAAATAACAGCGTAGGAACTTGTATCCACTCCAAAAGCAACAGCAAATTAATAAAAAAATTAATGAAGAGGAAGCAGCTTCATCAGACATCAATAACGAGTAGACTTTCCCTTCGCTGGCAAGGTTTTATGGCCATAGTTTCCCAACTGTTGCAAGTTTTGAGATTGATCTATATGTAAGGAGCTAATTAGCTTTGTGAAGGCACAGGCAGAGTCTATTTCAGTGAAAGCCCACCGACCAAACCTTTATTATCCCACTAATTATCACACTCTTATGGCCCAGGTGTCTCGACTTAACCACGTTTTGTGAAACAACAGATAACGCCTTTATTATTAAATTACGAGACTCTATGGTTGTTGACACCATTGGCATTAGGGTGGATAAAAAACCTACAATTAATTATTATCAAATTTTAATTTTTTATATCACATGAAATTTATATTTAAAAAGCCACGTGAACTTTGCATTTACAAATAAATAATAAATATTAAAAATTTATATTTGATGCGTTTTGCTAGTGAATATATTTTATATAATATTAGTAAATAAAATGATGTCTTCTTATTAATAAATAAATTTAAAAATTGAAGATTCTCAAAAATAAATATTTTTGTTGAAAATCTTATGAAATTTTATTTTGATATCATGCTTTAAAAAGTTTTTAAATTATTGCAAAGAATTCAAATGAGTCTTATTCTTCTATTAAGTTCAATCTAAACCTGTATATTTTTATTTTTGAGTTAAATATACTTTTTAAAATTAACTGTTGACTAAATGTTACTAGTCAAAACATCAATTATCACTTTTATACTCATATGATGCTAACGTGGCATTAACGTGTAAGGTAAAAATATCATATAGTTATGCCATTATCCTACGTCAATGTGCCGTGTCATCATTCAATATAGCATATTAGCATGTCATGTCATCATTTATTATAGTATATAAATATGTCACGTTAGCATCATATGATATAAAATTAGAAGTAATGTTTTGACTAATGATAATTAATTAAAAAGAGTTTTGATAAAACACAATTAAAGAATAAGAACTTATTTGAATTTTTTAAAATAATTCTTGAGCTTTTTTGGCTATTATGCATTTTATTTTTGTACATTTATGAGGTGGTATTATGTAATTTGATATATACATATGTAAGTAGCTTTAGAGTGCATCAAATATAATCTCATTTTATAATTATTTATAATTAGTATTTTTTTGAGCATATATATAATTAACTTTAAGTTAGTTGATTATGACACTTCCAAGAAATGATTGACCCTTCGATCATTTGTCCACAAGACTACAACACAAATACCAAATTCACATTATCCTTGGTAAGGAGAAATAAATGAGAGCATAAAAACATCTTAATTCATAACGAAAATACCAGCCAGTGCTGCAACCAAGATGTCGACATTTTAGACTCTATTATGGCAGAGGATGTCGAAATCTTAGTCAAAAGCACGCAGCACGCCTATATTTATTGCAATGGCGGAAGCTGACAAAAAGTACATCTCAAGATCTTAAAACCTTGATGTTGCTAATGGAAAAATTAATCCAGATTCAAGAATTTGATCTAAATTAACTAATCAAACCAAAATCCCTCAAAAGGTTGAACGAAAAACCATAAACAATTGAATCAAGTACTCTACAGCTAGCCTTCAAAAACTTGAACAAGCTTCTTCTCTTTATGTACAATGCGATCCTGCGCAATGAGTACAACTGCATCCCTAGCTAGGGCCGTTGAAGGCGGCAGCCAAATACCCGACTTTCAACCCAGATTTGCTAGCAAAATTATCTCTGCAATGGAAAGATATAGCCGGGATGGAATCAAACCCGACCGGTCTCTTTGCTGGAGCAGAATCATTAAACTCTGGTGCATCTCGAGCCGGAAGTTCATTGACGGTACGCCTGTAACTAGCAAACCACTTGGATTGCATGTACCCGCTTAGCCTCCAGGGCGGCATGTGCATGTCCCGCCTCTTCATGGATTCTTTCATTGCTGTGCACGTTAGCTTAACAATCTGCTTGAGGTCCTTGGATTTACCGACGTAAATTGGTGGGAGAACCTCCAGTAATGAAGCGTAACTGGTTGTTGGTCGAGCTATTTCAAATTCTCTCGCTAGATTTACTTCAACAATGTAGCAAGTTCCATTAACATTCACATCGACATATTCATAATTCCCAGCAGGATAATACCGTAATTTCTTCCACTGGGATTTACACAGACCTGTTCGTGGAAACCGTAATTAAATTAGAGCTTATCACTTTGTAATTGACACTGCATATCATTGTCAAAATCAATATTTACTGCCTCATAAATCCCTTAGGTTAATACAAGAAATTATGAACAGAAGTGCTAAACCAAAAAACTGACCAGCATCAAAGCCCTTGTCGCGCAAACGAGACATCAACTGACGCTTAAAATCCTTGGACAACCTATCCCCTATGATCCCACATGCAAGTTCTGTCTCTCTGCAAATCTTTTGCTTCATTTCGTCTTCTTGGTTGCCATCATGGGCGTTGCTTAGCAAACTCTGTAACGTATGTTTCGCCTCAGATTCTGACCAATAACCATCGGTTTCATCTAGCTCTTTCTCTCCCTCTTGATGAACTTTTCCTTCATCATTTTCAACCTCGAAATCTCTCTCGAAGAAAGAATTTACAAGATCTGAAAGATCAGTTGA
Organism: Theobroma cacao; assembly: GCF_000208745.1. Lineage (NCBI taxonomy): Eukaryota > Viridiplantae > Streptophyta > Magnoliopsida > Malvales > Malvaceae > Theobroma > Theobroma cacao. Next base: position 2,730,601 of record NC_030852.1, read on the forward strand.
ACCCTCTGGAGAGTGCTCGCTGCCGCTGCTCTCGCAGAGCCGCCGGGGGGCCTTGGCTGCTTCGTTGAAAGCCACTGCTATCCTATTCAACCTCGCTGGGATCCTCGACATCATAGACAGATGAAAATGTTAAAGAAACTCTCTATCCTGCCCGTTTCCTGTCTCACTTCTTTTGGGAGAGAATGATCGAAGGGGACGAAAATTTGGATCTACTAAGTTACTTATATCGAAAGAAAGAATTTTAGTTCTAGGCAATTCTATCCTCCTACTGTCATCATCCTAGTGTCATAGACAAAAGCCAAAGCACATTCAATTAGAATAGTCCCCAAAAATCAGGCTAGATTACTAAGAGATGGTGAAACAATAATGAAAATTATAACAGCATTATATTTATGGAGAGTGGAGATAAATACAGAATATTCTATGGGTGTACCCAAGCTTAATTCTTCTATGAACATACCCCCTTTACAAGGCCAAATACAATTTGCTATTGGCACGTAGGTCATTTTTAGTTAATTATCTCAATAACTGCATTAATTATATGATTTAAATATTTGTTAATTTACTATTGGCACAACCAAATTATCAAATTTTGAGTTGACTTGTTGACAGCACTCGGCGGCTGTGGTAGGTCAAGCGTTTGATTTAAGCGTCCATGCAAATTCCATGCGGTCTGCACGTGCTGAATTACACCAGCGGCTTGCAGAATTATGGTGCCTTGCGTCATACATGAGATTTTACTCTCCCTCCCGCCTTCTACGTGGAAAATAGACACAGTATTTTTGTTAACTGGTTCTAAAACGGCCTAGTTCAATGAACATAAAGAATATGTCTAGGTACATTGAATCTGATTTTTCTCAAACCATAAGGTTTTTCAAGATAAAGAGGGCGACGCTTGATAAGTATTCCTCTTAGCAAGGTTTAAAAGCAGTTTGAGGCAAGTACATTTTGGCATTGGTAATTACTAGATAATTTTATATTTATGTTAATCTATAGTCCGAGCTTGGATGAATACTAGTAGGCTAAATCAAATTTTACACGAAAAGCGCCAAGAGTGGCATCATTTGCATATCTCAGCTTCTTGTAATTGGGTTTGGTGTGTGATTTATGGACCTAATTCGAAGCTAACGGACCAACAATCTCCTAGCTGAACGATGAGCTTGGATTTTTTTTTTGAAAGATAATGATGAGCTTGGATACAATGATGCCTATACAAAAGTATTGAGGACCAACTCATCTATTTTTCCTTTTATTTTTTTGGTTTCATTTTTTAAGGTAGCCCGATGGGATATGGGAGAACAGTAAAACGAGAGGAACAGAGGCTTATTGGTACCGAATCGTATAATAAAGGCCTACATGTTGTTTTAAGAGTTAGTTTTGTTTTCTCTCAATTATAGAAAATTTTATTAAGCATCCAAGTCGGGATACAAACATCGGCTTCGGCAAGGACGGTAAAGGCAGGTCTAAGTGGACCTACTACGCAACAATCAAAGGAAAGAAATTTGCCACAATAGCACCTAATTGCAAAGGAAAATTTACAAACCAGAACATAAAGCAAAACAAAAAAAGTGAGCCAGTCACACACTGCCTAGGGAGGCTCCATATCCCTTAGAGGGTTCTTATCATTCACAATCCATGAAGAAAGCAACACCAATAGAAAATGATAGCACGAACTAGATATCTATGATATCAACAATGAGTGAAAAATCACTAAACTAGAAGCATAATGCCAACAACCATATCGAAATAACATCAGCAGATGAGTGTCAGAATCACATCAAAACAAGAGGCATAGTACCATCAACCATGTCGAGGAAACACCAGCAAATGGGTGTCAAATTCACAACGAGAAAACTCACCACTTCCAACAGTCATGGGGAGGAGTAAAGGAACATGTACCGCCATGCAGAGAACATTGATTCGCTGTTCCTGCCTTGCTTTGCTGAAGCATCAGCAAAGGAGTTTGATAACTTTGTTATATAGAGTTATTTTTAACATATTTTGGAGATTTTAGTAGTTAGACCTTTAAGATTTTAGATTCAGATTTTAGCATTTTAGGTGTTTTTTTAATGTAAATTAGATTTCATGTTGAATAATTAAATTAAATTGTTTTAGTTTAATTTTAATTTATTTTATTTTAATTTACTTTAGGGAGTTAATGTCTATTTGTCTCATGGTTTTGTGCCGAATATGTGATGAGTAAGGTGAAATTGAGTCATAATAGCATAAGTATGGTGAAGGTCTCACTCGTACATGCTACAGTACTTTAAAGATAGCTTGAGCTGCAGAAATCCAATTGATATGATTTTTAATCCATTGGAAAGCTAAGAGAATGGGCTACAATTTTTATATTTATTACTTTGCCCAGTTAGGACCAGATTGAGGTCAACATCATAACTGAAGATGGTAGATAGATGCAGTTCTGCACAAGGCTGTATGGCGATTAAGGTCGCGCCTCGGAGTTACTCATGGCAGCAGCACTGAAGTAGATACAGCAGCAGCGTTGGGAGGATTGTGGTCGTGACATTGAGCTAGAGGGAAACACCATACAAAAGGCCAAGAGTAGATTGCCGCAATGACAAAAAAGGAGTGTCATGATGCCACCAAGGCTTGTCAGGGTGCCGCGGTGTCACCCCGATTTCCAAAAATAAACTATTGATAGAAAATTGGAAAGTTGAGCACTTTGCACATATCTAAGAGGCTTTTTGAGAGCATTTAGGGAAGAACGACAATAGTTTTTCTGGAGAATTAGAGCTAAGAATTAAGTAAGATTTCAAAAGCAATTGAGAGAGATTCGAGATTTACCAGGATTTAACATTAGTTTATCTCTTTTGTGTTATTCTTATTTTCTTGTTTTGAATTCATGACTAAATTTGTTTGGATAATATTTATTTAGAAATTATGAACTAATTTGCTTTTCTAGGATTGTGGTGGATTTTAACATGTAGTCTAAATACATGTTTTTCTATTATTTATCATAAATGGATATCGTTTTACTTATTTAAATCTATTTTTGATGCCCTTAATTGCCTGATCAATAATTAATTGATCTGTGAATCTAATTAAAACTCGATAAAGAGACTTTAAGTTGAACTAAGATTTGAATAGTTTATGTTCACGTCAGTTGAGTAATCTGATTTGCAATTCGAGTAGATATACACAAATTGCCATACATAGCCAAATTAAGACACTTGCTTAATGAACTTAATTTAATTGATTCCTATAGAAATATAGTGAATTAATTAAGTTAGGTATTTGTACAAATATCTCGATGGAGACTTGTCTATAACTTTGAATTCTAGGTTAGTAAAACCACTTAGAAAAAATAAATAATAAGAAAAGCTGGTATCATATGAAGTGTTGAATGAACCTATAATCCTAGATTGGTAATCTACTGCTTTTCTCAATATATTTAATTTTTATTGGTTAATTTAGTGTTTCTTTTAAATTTTATTTTTGATTAGCTTTTCAACTTTCAGATTGCTTTAATAAGATTAATTTGTTATACAATTTTAGTACTTAGTGAAACTTTAGAAACAAATCCTTGTGGGAACAATAATTTAGACTTACTGTCTATATTAATTGTTCAATACTTATACCTGCATGTGCAAAATCGACAATAAGTTTTTGATGCCATTGCCGAGGATTTTGTTTTTTTTATTATTATTTGCTAATATTAAAATTTTATAGATTAGTCTTAATTTAAGTTTTATTTTTTTTTGGCAAGTGTGTTCAGTTGTTGTATAAGAAGAGCAAACAGCTTCGAGACTATCTCGTGTGATATAGAAATTGAGAGAATATTTCGTAGACTTTAACATGAAAATCAATAAGGTGTTGATCCAATAAATACAATGGCTGATTAATAAGGTGAACAGGGAATCCAAGAGCGCGTAATAGCTAAAAATCATTGCTTGAAGGATTATGTTGTTCCTTTGGCACGAGGAATTCCATCGAGCATTCGAAGACTAGCTATTCAAGCAAACAATTTTGAAATCAAGTCGGTTATCATCACCATGATTCAAACCTCAGTCTAGTTTGGAAGACTTCCAAATGATGATCCAAATGACCATATATCAAACTTCTTGGAGATTTGTGATACTTTTAAACACAATGGTGTCATAGATGATACAATTCGTTTGAGGCTTTTCCTTTTTCATTAGGGGATAAAGCTAAAGCATAGCTGAATGTGCTCCTTACTTGCTTAATAACAATATGGGATGATCTAGCTCAGAAGTTCCTTGCCAAGTTCTTTCCTCCGGCTAAGACATCGAAAATGAGTAATGATATTAGATCATTCATGCAGCAAGATTCTGAATCATTGTACGAAGCTTGGGACAGATACAAAGAATTACTTAAGCGTTGTCCTCATCATGGTTTTCCAAAGTGGCTTCAAGTGCAAACTTTCTAGAATGGTTTGAGTGGGTAAGTTCGAACCACCATTGATGCCATTGCTAAAAGAGCTGTAATGGCTAAATCGATTGATGAGGCATACAATTTGTTGGAAAACATGGCTGCAACCAACTACCAGTGGCCAGTGGAGCGATTAATGCATAAGAGAGTAACTAGAATTCATGATGTAAATGCCATGTCAACATTATCCGCTTAGGTAGCTGTTCTAACTAAAACACTTGAATCTTTTGATACTAACTCCATTCATGATGTAAGTACTATGGAGATAATCATGCAAGCCATCAGTGTCCTAGCTCTATGGAAACAGTGCAATTTGTGGGGAATAAGCAGTAAAATAACCTTACTCAAACACATACAACCCAGGGTCAAGGAATCATCCCAATTTCTCTTGGGCTAATAATTAATGGGTGTCAACAACTTTAAGACCAAATGCACGTCTAAAATTCCAACAGCAAGCCTTAGCACCTCTCTCAGAGAAGAAGCCAACTGTAAAAGATTTGCTAAGGTAGTACATCACACAAAATGATAGCATCATACAAAGTCAAATAGTTCTCATTCAGACTCAAGTAGCCTCACTTTATACCCTTGAAACTCAGGTTGGTATATTTGCTAATTTATTAAAAAACTGACCTCAAGGAACATTACTCAGTGATATAGAGGCAAATCTGAAGAGAAAGGGTAAAGAGCATGTCAAGGCCATCACTTTGAGAAGTGGAAAGGAGGTTGAAGCAAATCATAAGAAGTTGCACAGCAAGACAAATTTGTGAAGAGTAGGACTCAAATTTCAAAGTCTCGTGAACAATGTTAAGCTGAAATGACTATGGCAACTACACCACCACCACCACCACTTTTTCCTTAATCTTTTAAAAACCAATAAGAAAAGAGTTAGTTTCAAAAATTTATGGAGGTATTTAAAAAGCTTCACATCAACATTTCATTTGCAGAGGTACTAAAGCAAATGCCATCCTATGTAAAATTTCTGAAAGACATTTTATTAAAAAAAAGGAGATTGGGTAAGTTTTAGATAGTAGCACTAATTAAGGAGTGTAGTGCAATCATTCAGAATAAGCTCCTTCTAAATCTTAAAGACTCGAGCAATTTTACTATGCCATGCATAATTGGTGTATTATTCTTTACTAAGGCTTTGAGTGATCTAGGGGTGAGTATTAATTTGCCACTATCAATCGATAACAAGTAGGGTTTAAAGGAGATCAAGCCTACCATTGTAACCTTCTAATTGGTAGATAGAACTCTTACATATCCAAGAGGCATAATGGAAGATGTGCTTGTAAAAGTGGATAAATTCTTATTCCCAACTAATTTTATAGTTCTTGATGTTATCCTTGAGAGACCTTTCTTACACACAACCAGAGCACTCATTGATGTTAAGAAGGAAAAACTTACCTTGCGAGTACAAGATCAAGAGATAACATTTAATATCTTTCGTGCCTTAAAGTTCACTAATGATCATGATGAGTGTTTTTGTAGTTAGTGTGGTAGTTGGGGCCATAAGTGAAGTGTTCATGGAAAATCATCCTAATGACCCACTGGTAGTATCATTGATTTTTGAATCTGAGCCCAGTAATGAAGAAGTTATAGAATGTGTTAATGCATTGAATGTCCAATCTCAAGTATTGGGAACTCGGTTTGAATTGTTAGATTTGTCTTCCTCTTCATTCTCACCAGTAAAACCTACAACTGAAGACTCCCCAAAGTTAGAACTCAAACTATTACCAAAACATTTGAGGTATGCATATCTTGGAAACTCATCTATTCTTCTAGTTATTGTTGCATCTGATCTTAATAATAAGCAAGAAAAAAAGTTGCTTAGAGTTTTGAGAAAGCATAAAAAGGCACTAATGTCAAGCCCAACCCTAAATTATCTACCATGTTACACATGAGACTGATAGAGTGATTATATATTTGAACAGCCTCGGAAGAATATTTAAAAGTCGGTATTGTGCTTAGAAGTACAAGTAAGTCGATTTATATCTCGAACTAATTAAAATAGGAATTTTAAGGTGAAATTGAGAATTTCACAATCTAGGATAACCTAAAATGGTGATTCGGAGTTTGAGGGCCGATTTGGAGTCAATCGAGAAAATTAACCTATTAGGGGTAAAATGGTCATTTTGCCACCTAAAAATTTAATTTGGGTATTTGATGAAAATTTTGACTAAGATTGATCATATGAAGTATAATATGAGGTTTAGTAGTGAAAAAAATTTTAATTATCGGTGTTTTTGGAGTACAGGGGCAAAAACAGTAATTTTACCGCCTTGGGGGCAAATCGATAAATTGTCACCCCCGACACTTGTCAAGACTAAAGGATTTTATTCATCATGGAAATGGATAAACATGAGAAATATGTAGTGGAGAATTAAAGAAATAAAAGTCAAATATTTAAATTTTGAACCAATAAGGAAATGCCATGTGTAATGCTTTTATTATTTTATTGTTTCTTTATAAAAAGGCATAAAAACCAACCCATTTCTCCCATAGTGGTCGGCCAAACCAGAAGAGAAGAGAAACCAAGGAAGAACAAACCCTAGGTGGGGAAAATCAAAGAGAAAGTGTTGGAATTCAAGGATTTGATCAAGCAAAGGTAAAATTTCTTTGATTTTACTAGTGATTTACCTTACCCATGCATTTCTCCTTAATTTCCATGGTTGGATTGTATGTTTTCATGGAGAAATCATGGCTGGGCGATTGGGTTTGGTGAGAGAAATGATGTTGGAATTGTTTGATTTTGAGTTATGTTGGTGTTTAGAGTTAGTTAAGCATGTTTAAATACAAAACAACAAGAAAAGAATCCATTTTCCCCATGAACCTTCAATGGCCGAACCCTATCTGTAGTGTAGAAGTAATGAATTGATTTTGTGATCAAGTGAATTGGTTGAAAAATTGATGAAATGATGATTTATGGCGAGAAAATGGAATGAAAAAATTTTTAGTGATAGTGCACCACAATGGCCGAAGTTTTCAAGAAGAATTGTGAGGGTTGTTGGGCTGAATTTTAGATTATTGGAATTGTATTTAGTGAATTGAAATATTAGAAATGAAATAGAGCAATTTGGAGCCAAATCGGACACAATTGTCATTTAATCGGGTAATAGGTCGAATTAGGTCAGCACCGCATTTAAGTGATAGTCGGATAAGTTGCATATCATATCATGCATATACACCGAGCCTGAATTGATTTTATAATGGTCAAGCATTAATGTGGTGAATTATGTATTATACATTGTGGATAGGTGGTGAGTAAATTACACTGGTAAAAGTACAGAGATTGTCCTTAAAGACTGGGATTAGGAATCCCAGAGTACATCGACTCCTAGAACTGTGAGTAACCTTACTATCTTCTTAATTATCTAGAGTGGTTTTATCCGATTTTGTAGATTTTATGGAAAATGAGTTTAAATGGTAAATCTTTTTGTTTTACAAACAAAACGTATTTAAATAAAATGATTTTATAAATTGTCTTGAAATTGAATGATGACTTTGAAAATAGAGTAACTGGAGACCACTTGATGTGTTGTAAATTTATAGTTTTAAATTGAATGGCTTATGACAATATATGAGTATGAATGGCTAAACTGATTTTGGTGTTAGAATTATTTGTACTGTGTATTCAGCCTTGAGAGGCTAGGTTGCGATAAATTGTCATGTCATGCAGAAAAAGATTTTATAAATCAGGTGGTAGATAAAATAATCCATAATCCCTACAGTGGAGGTTCTGTGGACCAACCTAAGAGAGGGGGCACAGAATCAGATATACCTTACCTTGATCGGAGAGCCGTGTAGATTGTATCTCTGGAGGTAAAGATTTGAGTGCACTTCACGTGGACCACCGCGTGAGAGTGAGACTCAGCCAACGCCAAGGCATGGCTAGATTTTCAAATGTAAAAATATGTTCACATGTGTACTACACTGAACAGCCTTGGTGGTCTCGATCAGATGCCTAGACTAAGGCATCCTCGGGAATGATTTTGGCAAGAGCCAAGTTCTGTGAAATACATATGACAAGTTGATTATTTGAGTAAATTGATTATTGATGTTATGAAAAACATACTGGAATGGAATATCTTACTTCTCTCCATTTACTCGACTTTAAATGATTTATGTCATGACCCGGAACTCCCATCGAGCCCGTGACAACTGCCGCGAAGCCTCGACAGACATTCTTCCTCTAAATGCTTTCGAGACCTCGCAAGGCTTTTGTACCAGTTTTTCCATTCCTCTCTTTTTTTTTTTGAATAATAAATAAATAAAAAATATTAATTAAAATAATCTATTTTAATGTAAAA